>NC_079519.1:29620391-29633778 GCF_000801105.2 Raphanus sativus | reverse complement strand
ATATTATATACATTAATATTATTAGATTACAAATATAAAACTGAATGTTGTTTGGTTTTTTTATTATATGCTATTTTTAAAGAGTCTCAGATATTTTGTTTTGTGTTTATGTATTTTTCAGCATTGATAAAATGATTAACATTACAACTACTAAATAAGTATTTGAAGTTTTTTGAACCTAATTAATATTTGAAGTTCTTTTTGAAATTAAAAAAAAATATTTAAAGTTCCCTTTGTTTTGTTTAGTTAGATAGATTATTTTTATACACTATCATTTTTATTAAATTTAAATAAGTTATTATATATAGTATAAATAGACTACTTATTCGGGGACACGAAAAAATTATATATGTTTTAATATATAAAATGTTAAAAAATAATTTTATATTTATTTTTATATTGTGAAAATTTATTTAATGTATTTAAATGGGGGAAAATTATGATTACACAAATAAGTAAAAAGTTATTTGAAGTTTTACTTTTTATGTCAATTTTAAATTATTCATGTACACTATTAAAACAACATTCGGTTTTCTATTGTAACGACATTCAGTTTTTAATTAAAAATTCTATTAAAACAACAGTTTTGTATTTACATTGTACATGAAATATGAAAATTATTAATATATTAAGTTTTTTTATAATTTACATAAATTATTTTTATAAAATTATAAGATTATTTTAATTTATTACTTTATTTTTTTAATTTTGTAATAAATCTTATTTTAAAATAGGAATACTGTAAATGTAATTATTTTACATAAAACTGATGTTCTATTTTTAAAAATTAAAAACAATATATTATAATTTTGGTGAAGATTTGTATATAAAATGATAATATTGTAACAATTATTTTGCAGTGTTAATGTAAAGTAACAATTATTTTGCACGGATATTCAAAAATGGACTTTAACATTTATATATGAATTTAACAAAGTTTAGTTAGTCCATCAATTTATTATTTGACCCAAAAACCACACAGAATTTTATTCTTGTAACTAAAAAAGTTATTGATATTTTTTTTGTTAAGAGTTGGTAGTGCAGAAGTCGAGCTACGATAAATATCGGTATTTATAGATACATGCTAAGATATCATGAGGATATCTATCACTTAAAGCTTGGATGTTTAAAAACTAAATCACAAATATTAGATTGTAGTTGAGAATCTTGAAATATAGGAATGATAATAAGTAGTTACACGTTATTTTAGGTAAATAATACTAAAGCTTAGCGTGATATAAGGTTGACATTAATGATTTATCTCATTTAATTTTTATATTTTTAGTATTATGCCAGTAGCAATCTTTTGTAATTATTTAGAAAAAATTAGGTTAAAATACTAAATGTACTTCGTTTTAATAGTTTAGATTAATATCAATCAAAATCTATGTAAATGACTTTTTCAAAAAAAAATCTCTATAATAAATGAAGCCAACCAACAGCTGCCATGTAGAATACGTTACCCACGTGGAATCTCATTCTTCTTTCGCGAAACAAAGAGGACAACTCGGGTGGGACTCAGAAGCGGACCTATGTATAGGGCTGGCGTTCGGGGTATCAATTCGGATTTCAGTTCAGTCTATTCGGGTTTCAGGTTTTCGGGGTTAAAGATTTCAGCCCCATTCGGATATTTTAAATTTTTGATTGGGGTTAGGTTCGGATCTTTGCGGGTTCGGTTCGGGTTCGGATAACCCATTTAAAATGTTTTCAAAATTTTCAAAATTCCATTATATACTTTAATTTTCAAAATCTATAAGAAAGATAATATATTACATATAAATTTTCATAACATATATGTCAAAATACCTTAATTTAACATATAAATTAGTTTTCTTTGAATTTTGGATAAAGAATTAATAGATATTTAACTATTTTGGTGTTTCAGTATACTTTTAGCTATTTTAAACATTTACTTTTGATTATTTGCATATATTTTTCGAGTATTTGGAAAACTTAAAGGTATTTATATATTTTAATATTTTTAATATACATTATATATAAAAATAATGTATATATTTAAGTATATAAATTTATTTCGGATACATTCGGTATCCAAATATTTCGGTTCGGATCGGGTTCGGTTTCGGTTCTTTTAAAATACCGAAATTTTAAACCCGTTCGGATATTTAATCAATTTCGGTTTAAGTTCGGTGCTACTTTTCGGATCGGGTTCGGTTCGGTTTTTCGGGTTTCGGATTTTTTTCCCAGCCCCACCTATGTGTTAGGAAGGGGTTGCAGCTGCCACAGTTTAAGTTAGATTGTTAGAGAGTTTATAGAATGGACAGGAAGGTGACATAGCTTAGTTGGCGTAAAGCTCCCTCTCTTTACACCCCATTCCTGTGTTCGATACTATCTAATAACAACTTTATATTTATTTTTGTTGAAAAAAAAATTATCCTGGGCTAAGCCCAATCTTTTGACACCCCTAAACAAAGGGGGTCCACCACTGGTGGGATCCACATTTGTATGGTATATCTCGTCACGTGAATTCTCCATGTGCCACTTACATCATCGTGGAATATGTTTTTACTGCTATTTGATAAAGTATTTTTTCACAAGATAGACATTAGACTAAACATAACGATCTCTTCCTCGTTCTCTCTCCCGTATCTTTCACGAGAAGAGATTTGACGAAGCTTGATTCCCGTCGCCAATTTCTTCTCGGTAACTTTTGATCTCCGGTATACTGTGATCTGTTTTGACGAGTATAGCCGGCTTCAGTTTCCGGTGGCTTGCGTTTATCTTCGACGAAGCTACTCGGTTTTGACTCCGCGCCGGACTTCTATTTGAAGGAGGCGGCGGCTCTTCACCGGTTTTTTCCCGCCGATGGTTAGGTGATAATCCGACGATTTGTTTGTTAAATCGGTCGGTGTTTTGTGCGGCTTCGTTTCAGGGAAAGACATCGAAGTGTTTGATGGTTACTCTCCGGTGAAGGAAGCGAAGGGGTGGTTACGGATGTGGGTGAAGCTTCTTTTCTTTCGTTTGTTGGATTTTAGGGTGTCGGATGAGCTTCTGATTAGTCGATCGATGCTCTCTTATGCCCGGAAAAAGATGATGCAAGCGTTTGCCTTGAGGATGGAGGAATTGGTGTTTTTCCAGCGGTGTTTGCCGGCGATTTTCACCGACGGACTCATCGGAAAAGTTAGTGGAAGAGGTGGAGCGGCGTGGTTCCCTCATCTGGCTGAGGGAGTTACACGTGTTCTCGTACGTGTCTAAACCGACGATGTCGGTCGTGGTTTGTTTTCGGGTCCGGGTTTGGTTAATGGGCTTTGATGTTTTGGGCTATGGATGTTTGTGTCCTTGTTGTTGTTGGGCTTTGTTGTAGGCCTTGTAACAAGTTGGACTTTTGTCCTGTTTGGAATTTTTAATAAAATCAGATGGAAAAAAAAGACTAAAAACATAACGATAAATGGAGAAATATTCGAATTATATACCAATTAATCAATACTTTTACAGTATATTTACACTCAGTGGGATCCACAGAATATTTTGAATCGGAGGCACATTTTTTTGTTTAAAACATTGTGACATTTGATTATATAAATATTTTAGTTCTTAATATTGCACAAAATGTATGTGACTTTTTAAAGTGTTCTAGATTTATCTTTTATTGTGACATTTGATTTTTTTTTTATAATTACATTAGTCATTCCAATAACGGAAACAATGTTTTCAATGAGTATAACTATATTTTATCTAGTTATAAACTAAATAAATGAAATTTATATTTTGCGGCATGATGAAATAGGTTATTAAATATAAATAGAAAGAAAATACTTGGGTCTTTAAGTAAATAAGTCTCTAAAAATCACAATAATATATGGCAAACACTGGATGTTGATAGCTGATGGGGGATTTGCAGCCACTGACCCAGTTTAATTTATTATTTCCCTCCTAAAACTAATCGATATATATTTAGTTGGGGGTACGTGACTACGTGCTCCCGTATCTTCCGCCCTTGCTTACACACTGTGTAAGACTCATAATAACACTACTTGTATATCTAAACAGCTAGTAATTTAAAAAAAAAAACTATTGAAAAGCTCAGATTACAATAAGATTCATACACAAGCTCCATGGCGGTGTTACCGAACAACAACGAGGGGTTCTTCAACCGTGACCCTTGTGTTTCAAACCATGACGTCTTGATCCTCCTTTCAAAATTTATCCTAAACTTTTACTTGACTTCCTTTCTCACACATTAATACTATCCAGTAATCATAAGACAAGTACGATCTGATCTTCCTTAGATTGTATGTATATAAAGTAAAAGAATTTCAGCTAGCAGCAAAAGTTCAATAACACTTACCTATATGTAGCGCATATGTCACGTATAACTAAACGATGGCATTATGTATAATGTACATTCATAAATGGAGGGAAAACTGGGCCATAAGGTCCATAACATAATTATGTTTAAGTGAATGTGGCCAATACAAATCACATGAAAAGTTTATGGTATGGTCACAGTTCAATCCAAATTGAAGTTGTCCTTATAATTTAAACAAAACGAAAAACAAAGAAGATAAGGACGAGGTTTATAAGGTTGTGTTCAAACAAACAAAAAGGAGGAGATATAGAAGAACCAGTGCGATTACTTGTCTCTCCAGTCTAGCTCATACCAATTAAGAAAGATCTCAGTTTACATTTCTGGACTTTTGTTCCATACAACCACCTTTCAATTTGGTTATCACGTATAATTTGTTTTTTCTGGTCAAGATTCCAAGTAGTAATTACAATTTCAAACCACATCGGTTAATTGTTTTTATTTACTTACTTAATATATCTAGTTCCAACATAAATATGTTGAGAAAATAGACTACCTCAAGTGGGAATGACATTGCCCGTGCTAAAAAAACAGGAGAAAGAATAATATCAATACTATTAAAACAGGAGAACATTTTATCGACTATATTTTGGACTATCAAAAAAAGTCATAACAGTCCAACTAAAATAATTTCATTAGTTATTATCATATAATGTTTTCTAATCTAAAATATATCTATTAATATTTTAATATTTGTAAAATAGAATTAATTTAACTTTCTATTTTTTCTTTTACAACTAACTTAATAATATTTTCAAAATAAGATATCTAAAAGATATTGTCAAGTATTATTTTCTTAAGATTTTATTATAAAATATATTTAATGTCTTTTTATTTAAGATGTAAACATAAATTCTTTTTAATATTTATTTTAAATAATAAAATTCGTAATTTATATAAATAAATTATTAACAAATATTAATTCTTTCATAATAGAATAAAAAAAATAATATTCCCATAATGTTTATATTCATAATTAAATTAATACATCAACTAATAAATATAAAGTAACTTAATTAAATTTATTATTTTATAAATCATAAAAATTAAAGAATAACACACATTCATGAATTTTACCACATACTTCAACGTATTAAATAAAAATATTAAAGTAAGATATATATAAAAGAAAATAATTACATATTTAATTTGAGTATTAAAAAATAATTCGATATAGTATGATACGGGTTGAATGAAGTATATTTTATTTATATAATAATAAAATAAATTTTGATCAATATAAAAATTAAAAATATTTTTACTATAATTTACAGTTTTAAATATAAGTAAAATTAATAATGACTGGTTTTGTAAATGAGTTATCTTATTTTAAACAAATTATATTTATTAATTTTAATTTATGTATCTATAAAAGCAATTTTTAATAAAAATACATGTATGAAATTTCTAATTTTCAGTAAATAAAACTTTGGAAAAAAACTAAGCCCATAGATCCGGGTCGGATAAACACAAGTATAATTATATTAAGTTATTTTCATAAATAACTGAACGGTTTATATAACTCTTGAACCAAAAAAAAGAAAAAACTATAATCAAACTGAAATCGATATCCAAAGAATAAAACAACCTAAAACCAAAACCAAAAAACAAACACTATATCCTATGTATTGATCTTCTTCATTTGTTAAATGTTTGAGATTGGTCTAGTCAATAAATTCTTATCAGCCCTTTGAAAGGGCGGGTCAAACTCTAGTTTTCGATTAAAGATGAGATATTCTATCAATTTTGTTTTGGAAAAGTACTGTTTTCGCATTTTCAAATCTACAATATCAATATATTAACTTCTCAAATTAAAGATTTTGTTTTATTTCACAAATTTAAAACTAAAAATAAAACTTAACGCTAAAAGACATTTAGCATAAAGAATTTAAACTATACGCATGTAATAACACAAAAGAGTTCTTTTTTAACAGAAAAAGTGATTTCCTGGTATCATATTTTTTTCCGCTTACAAAATAGTGGGGCTAACCGGATAAGTTGTATAAAAGAAAAAAGTAAGTTGGTTCTCATAGATGGACTGGTCTACGAAGAAAATCATGAGCTGGTCTGGATATTATTAAAACCAATATAAAGCCCATATGATGAAGTGAGGAAGCTGAAATGCAGATTTTTAATGTTTTCTTAAAAAATAAGTTTTTTTTTTATTTTGTTTATATTGCTCAGATCAGATTGAAGTCTTCAATTTTGATAAAGGATCTTACACAGTTGCCTATTTTTTTTTGCTTATACCTTTTCATCTTTATTATATTTAAAATGTTTTTTTTCCTCAGATTTTAAGAATTTCTTTGTCTTTGGAAATCCAGCAGACATACTTGCGTCTCAAGACTTGTCTTTCAGTTGTGTATTTGAATATTATGTGTATGTTCCTTTTGTAATCACTGATTGCTTTGCATCAGGACTATCTAGTATCATCAATATAATTAAATTTGAGGAAAAAAGAAAAAAACAAAGAAAATCGCTTGTTTTTATAAAGGAGAAATTCTTTTTGTTATAAATTTTACAGTTCAATATCAAATGGTACGTTTACAGCGAAGTTGTTTAACCGCTTTGATTTTCGTAAGCCCGCCGAATCCACAAATTTGAAATTCAAATGTTTTTCGATTATTTGTTTTCTTTATCGAAAAAACTACCGCTCTCTCTAATCTTCTATAAATACTATTGCTGCCTTAGATTTTTTCCCTCCCACTAGCTAAAGCAAAAATGAGGATTTCTAAACAGATGTTTCTTCGTCGCGCCGCCAGACGTAGAGGTTTCTTTTCCTTAATCACACAGTTTTGAATCTTACTTTGTTTATAATAACGCTTTGAAATTTCTCCGAAGGTGTTCAAGCCCCAGTTGTTCCCGTTCCTCCGGCGAATCACGTTGCTCTTGCGGATCCCACCGTTGGTCCCGTCGTTCAAGTTGATCATGCGTTTGCCGGTGGCGGATCTGCTTCTGAAGGTAGTTATATTCTTTTGATTTTTACAGTTTTTTTTTCACTCAGAGTTTTGGTAAGTATTTCTGTTTTATATATATATACGTGTTAAAATATTTCACAGTTGCTGATGTGGATCCTGTTGTCACCGCGGATCCAATGGTTCCCGCAGAGGTGGATCCAATGGATCCCGTGGAAGTTTTCGATGATCCAGTCGTTCCCCGTATCGGATCTGCTACTGAAGGTACTAATATTATTTTTAATTTTTATTACAGGTTTATTATTGAATGTGTTAGCTGGTTACCGTCGTGGTGTTTGACAATTAATTTTTTTTTTTTTTTAAATCAGGTTGTAACAGTGGCATGATCGGTTTGAAAGTTCCTTTTGGTACTTATGGTAATACCTTTAGGTTTTATCCTTGCTCTGATTGTGTGATTACTGGTGGGATCAACTACTTGCTTCGTGGAGATGAGGATTACAGATATGTTCCCGATGATGATTGTGTTTTATTCCCTCATGGTGGGTTAGTAAGTCTTGTTCAAGGAAGGGTATTTGTTACCTTTCCTCCTTTCAAGGTTTACAATCATTGCATTGTATCGATTCCTGTTGGTGGTTATGTCCAGTTTTTTACAGGTAATTTCTTTTGTTTACCTATTATATGATTTAGTTATTTATTCATTTTACTAATTTCATTTTTTTGTGTGTAGAACCTGGAGATCAATTCGAATATGATAGTGATGATGGTAATCAGCTGTCTATTTTCTATTATATTTGTTTATTTCACTTTTCTGATTTTTTCTTTCTTCTGTTAATATCAAGGTTTCTCTAGTGACGAAGAGGAAGCGTTGGGAGCTTGGGTTGAAGAAAACATGGGTTTTACTGACGAAGAGGAGGCGATGGAAGCTTGGGTTGATGAAGACATGGGTTTGTGAGTAATCCACCGGTCTATTGATGGGGTAATTTAATTATAGTATGTAACCCGGTCTATTGGTATAGTCTTTATTGTCTAACTTTTCTGAAAACTCTATTTGGCCATTTCTAGACCAAAAAAGACATTTTTAAATTCATATGAGAAACAAGTTTATAAAACATGAGACTTGAGTAATCCCGTGCTATTGGCATATCTAATACTGTCTCTCTATATCGTTTTGCTTTTCTATAATACTGTCTCTTATATCGTTCTGCCATTTCTATACAAAAACATGTTTAAATTTATATGATGAACAAGTGTTTAAAAATGGTTCTCTAGGCTGAAGACATTAAAATATAGTGGTAATAGCTGATCCACACTCATTATTATGGAATTATTTCAATTTAAACAAAATTAAAAAGAAACTTATGATACTAGCATGATTGCCGCACAAAGGATCTGTTAATAAAAAACTAAACTTACCAAACTACCCTATAAACAAACTTGGTTTCATCTAGGTTCGAGTATTTGAATCTGTAACCGAAGTTTGAATCTTTAGATATATGCGTTTGTTTTAGGATCTAAAGCCATCCATCCTTTTCCTTTTATAGTAGAAAGACTCGGGGCGATAAGAAAAGGAAGTTTGTGGGCGATAAGTAAAGAAAGAGTCATTTTACCAATGTTGGATTTAGATAGCACCACTCAGGATAATTTGGAAAACTGAAAGTCTGTTATTGCAGGCGGTTCAAAGAATGTGTTGGAGTCTCGAAAGGGTTGCCTTGAGTATTCTTGTACTCTATATGCCTTTGATTCAGTATGTAGTAGCTCTTGCTGTGATGGAGGCAGTGAAGTCTGTTTGTGACAAGAAGGTGATAAGTAATTCTTTTAGATGTTTTCATGGATCCTTAATATCAATATTGACCTCTGAGCTTAAAATTATTAATATCAGGAGTGGTACCTCAACATACAGATCAAAGAAGTTCAATGTTAGTGCTGGTAATAGACATTACTACTTCTACTACTTACAAGTTCGATGGCTTTGTAAACATCTTTTAGAAGGTATTCTTGTTGCTTGTTTAAAAGAGAAGAACTTCTTGGTGCCTTCTTTCATAAATTTGAAATGTTCCTTGATCTACTCATGCACAGAGGTGAATACTAAAATCTTCAGTCAACTGCTTCTTTGTTACTTTTAAGAGTATCCTCCTAAAGCATTAGTCTGACCACTCTGTTATTGTAATGCACACTTTACAGGATTTGAATCTCTCGAGGAGCTTTACAGGACATGGTTTCACAGGTGACGGTTATGTCTTCAATTGCTTATCACTAACAATTATAGGTTTCCGAGCCTAGGCTACACATAAGGTAGTCAAGTATACCGTATACGTTATGCTATGTAGATCTTATTGACTTGTGGTTGGATATGATTCTCTTGATATGCTCATCGTTAAGGTTTGTGAATATAAACTTTACTGTGCAGCGAGCAAAAAGTGGTTGTTGAAGATAGAATTGACGACAAAGTTGTTCAAAATGTTGTGACTATTTCAGGGTTTGACTTCTTCGGGGTATCTGCTGGCTATTGGAGATGACAATCAAATGTATGAGCTTCACCCTGATGGCAATAGGTAAAAACTTCTAGCATGTTTTTGAAAAAAAATAAATTGAATCTGTTAATGAATTACAAAACTGACAATGGAGTACTTTTCTGTTCACCTACGGTTTCAATTTTCTCAAAGGTCTGGTCAGAAGAAAACTATGCTCCAAAGATTTTCTTGCAGCATCCTTCTGGAGGAAGCAACTGTTGTTTTAAGCACACCAATAACACAACTACTATTGGCTTCGATCATCAAAGAATAAATTGACTGCTTTTCTTTACTGTATATGGTCTTCATAAGATTCCTTTTATATCCAAATGATAAGGCTACGTTAATGACATTGTAAAGGCCTCGTTTTGGTTTAACTTGGATCTGCTTACTTCTTAGCCTATGCTGGTGTTGCTGATTTCAAGTTGAGTAGAACTTACCTTAATGTTGATAGTCTCTTCCGAGAATATTATGCACCTTCTTACTGTTAATGTCTAAGTATGCATTTTATGTTACTATAACTCTCTATGTAATTAGTTGGACAAGAGCTTGTCATTTCCTGGAATTTGTAACCGAGAGAAAATTAATTTGATCCTCTTTAGGGATTATTTTATTGTCGCGCGACTGCTAACATTTTAATCGTAATTTCAACTTCAGTGTAGATAGTTATATGATGTCTTGATTTTTTTTTATCCAGGAAACGTTTAACTACAAAGTAGCTGCCTGTTCTGATGGAACCTGCACTTAGTATATTAACAACATGATTGAATATAACCGAAAGCTTATCTTTTATATAAAACCGTGCATAGTTCCATTAATATGGTTTATCATTCAAATCATGTTATACACTGTTTTCTTTCTTACACTAAATTTTGGTTGGTTTACCAGTCAGACTTTTTGTTTTACTTATAAAACATGGTAAGTTCCCTGTAAAAGCTTAGCTTCCGAACCAAGCTGATTACTGAGAGCAAAATTTAACATCTGGTCTCAATACGAATCCGGTTCGAATCCCGCTGATCATTGAGAGCAAAATTTAAAATTCAGATTTTTCCAGTATTCAGTGAATGAAGCATATTCCGACCGAAAATGTAAACTGCTAAAATGAATACGAATCCGGTTCGAATCCCGCTGATCATTGAGAGCAAAATTTAAAATTCAGATTTTTCCAGTATTCAGTGAATGAAGCATATTCCGACCGAAAATGTAAACTGCTAAAATTCTCGCCATTAGTCTAGATCCACCTTGATAAGAGCTAGGATAAACCATATTATTCAAGGAAAAAAAAGCTTTGTTTCTGAAAATTGTCCGAATATAGAGTAAAAATTAGTTTTAAAATTCTCAACCACATGGTGGTGTTGGTAAATGGGCCGTTGATTGTGCATTATGGTAATATGGTTATAAAACTTAACTTGAGCCCAACCCTATATTTTCTTTTTTACTGCGGATAGAGGCTGTGGGAAAGAGAGACGTCGCCAAAGAAAAAGTATTCCAATTTGATAAAAGATCTCTCTCGATTTAGGCATAACTATGGTTAAGTATCGGTCTCTGATCTCTTCTATTCAATGGAAGAAGAAGTGGCCAAAGTTGAAGAGAAGGGCAAGAGGAAGAACAGAAAGAACACAAAGAGGAGATGATCATGAGATTACTTTTGATCTCATGATCGAGATCCTAACTAGGTTGCCTGCTAAATCACTTATGAGGTTCAAGTGCGTCTCGAAACTCTGGTCTTGTCTGATCCCTTCTCGATATTTTAGCAACCTTTATCTCACGGTTGCATCATCTCCATCGCGAAGAGCGCGACCACTTAATCTATACATGAGTTTGAATGTGAGTTTGACTTGGATGAGACACTACAAGTGTGATTCAATGGAGCTCTGCCACCGCCCTGGAAAGTGTGAACTGCTATCCTTAAGGTTGTCTTCGTCGCTTAGTAATATTGCTGAATCATCGTTAGAACCAGATTTGACTTTCCCAGGGATGGGAGGATACAAGATGGTATCTCTTCGCGGTTTGATTTTATACACTGTTTGCAGAAAAGCATGTATCTATAATCCCGCCACTAGACAAAGCTTAATCTTACCCGCCGTCAAATCCAACGTCTTTGCTCAGCAAGAACCTAATAAGCATGTCTTCTACTTTTTCGGACATGATCCTGTTCAAGATCAATACAAAATAGTCTGTAGTATTGTGGTATTTTCGGATTATCGTGTGAGGATAACCTCCGAGTTTTGGGTGTTCGTACTGGAACCCGGAGGTTTTTGGAAAAGAATTGAGTATGATGATCAACCTCACCTTCGTTCAAGACCAGGACTCTGCATCAACGGAGTTATATATTATCTGGCTTTCAACCATACATGTAGGGATAATGTTTACTGTTTTGACGTTAGGTCTGAAAAGTTCCATAAGATCCAAGCACCCCATGAGTTGTCTCAGTTTTGTAAGTCCTTCGGTTTTATAGAGCATGGTGGAAAACCAGCAATCTTTGATTATACTCATATTAAAGAAACGGGTGTCTCAGAGTTGTGGGTCTTGGGGCTGGATGGTGGAACATGGTCGAGGAAGTCTCTGATTTTGCAGCCTTGTCAGAGACATTTACTGGATGACATTAACATTAAGTTGATTGTTCATGGTACAGGTCAGAACAATGAGGTTATCTTGGCTATGCCTTGTCCTTGTTACCTTCTCTATTACGATCTGAGAAAAAATGATTTGAGGAAGGTTAATATCAATAGAGCTACAACGCGGGATGCCTGTTTCAAGGTTCTGGATAAGTGCGAAAGCATCATGCATTTGGAAATTTGAATAGAGTTTATCATTATTTAAATTTTATTTGTCTATGATAATACTATTAAAGTATTTATTCAATAGTTCTTTATTTATTTTAATTGTTTTGCAAACAAACAAAACAATAGTTAAAATATCTCTGCTTCTTTCATTGTTTAATATCATCAAGACAATTTGGACTATTTTCTTTGAATTTGTTCTGGTCTGGAGTACACGTGTGTCTCCTCCGGGAGACTGCTAGCTCAACACACATGAATTTACATCCATGAATTCATATGTTGATTTGTCTCATGTGAATTCCACGAAACAAATCATTTGTTGTTATTGATCTGCAGTATCCTGGCTTGGTTCGAGTCATACGCGAATCAACAACTGTGACTAAACCAAAGCCAGAGACTTAGGGTAGCTACGAGCTATAGCTTCTGCTACACCGGTGAAGGTTTATCCAGCCAAGACATCTGTAGCTTCAAACCCACAGAGCATTTATGATTCTTACACAGCTTTCTTAGAGGACATGAAAGTTCTTGGAGCACTTGATGGATAAGCTTTGGGACTTATAGCCTTAAAAACAAAGTTTTCTGTGTGTGTATTGCTAGATCAAAAATTGTAGTAGTGAAGGTTCTTAGTTGAACATACACACTAAACGTTTTGAATCCATTTTCAAAATATTTATATTACTATGGTTAGTTGTAAAATGAGATCAGATTAACTCTAATGACCGCTTTTAGGCACCCTTTGTATGATTATTGATAAAATTTATAACGTTAATTAGTTTTTTACTGAATACTAGGTGTTTTCCTGCACCATGTGCAGTAAAAGAATTTTAAAATATTTTTTAAAAGATAAATATA
>NC_079519.1:29597660-29620291 GCF_000801105.2 Raphanus sativus | reverse complement strand
CCTGCACCATGTGCAGTAAAAAGAATTAAAATATTTTTTAAAAGATAATATAAATTATTTTATTTTTATTAATATTATAAATTTTCTTTTTTCTTATCAATATTTTAATATAAATTTGATTTAACTGAACATTAAATTAAGATAAAACAATTTTGTTTATTTTGAATTATATTTAAGAATGTGCATGTATATATTTAAAATTATAATCTTAGGTAGATTTTTCTCTATCTATTATTTTAATTAAATATATTAAAATAAATATGTAAAATTCAGAATTGTCAAAATTTAAAATTAAACAATATTTATAAAATCTGTAATATATATATAAAAACTAATGATTTTACGATTTAATTTGATTTTATGATTTAATTTTATAATTTCTAAAAATGTATATATTTTTGAAATATTTTTAATTTAAATGATATTTCAAATTTTGAAATGCCATAATTGAATATATTTATTTTAATGATGATTTATGCGTTATGCCATATTTTTAAAAAGTCCAAAAATATAAATCGATAATAAATATAATATATGAGTTATTACCATATTTTAAAAATTTTATCAAAAATATAAATTAACATTAAATATAATTGTCCATGTCATATTAATCTATAAGACATGTCATCAATTTTAGTAGCTATGTCACAATTATTAATCTAGGTGTTTTCATGCACCATGTGTAGTGATGAATTTTTAAAAGTTAAATTTTATATTTTAAAATGTAATTTATTAATATTATATATTTTTTATTTTGACTAATAATTAATATAAATATCATTAATTAAGCATAAAATTAAGAGAAATTTGTTTTTTTAAATTATATTTAAGAATATATGTATATATATAAAGTTAAAATCTTAGATAAAAAGATCAGTTTATTTCATTTGTTAAATTATTAAATCAACTTGTACAAATTCATAAAAATCATATAAAATTGTATAGTTATCAAAATTTAAAACTAAATAATATTTATATAATTTGTAGATATCTAAAAGAAACTAATGATATTACGATTTTTTTTAAATTCAGAAAATTTAGAAAATTTCCGATAATAAAAATTTTATTATTATAAAGTAAAATTATATAATATTTCGAAATTCAAATATCATATCTGAATATATTTATTTTATTGATGATTTATGATTTATTACCATATTCTACAAAGTTTACCAAAAATATAAATCAATATTAAATGTAATATATGAGTTATTGTCATATTCTAAAAAGATTTCCAAAATATATATTAGCATTAAATGTAATTGTCCATGTCATATTTAACCATATGACATGTCATCAATCTTAATAGCCACGTCACAATTTTTTTTGTGAAAACGATTATAGAGAAGACATGTGGCAAATCACTTCTCAAATATAGACTAGGGGATTTTTTTAATCTAGTTGAATCCAATGAAATCGAAAGCCATAGATTATTTCTCCAGGACATTCAAATGAATCCTAAATCATGGACCAACATCCGTGTTAGGTGAATAGAATAATATGATTTAGTTTCGCTTACCCGAAAAGATCGAACTCAAAACGTGTTTGCATCTTACACCGGTCTACTACCACTTGAGTCTTAACTACAAGGTCCTTTGACGAACGCAATTTTTGAATGCGTTGACAATATCATATTTGTTCCACTTAAACCCATATATGTAGCACACATGTTACATATCTATCTATATAAAGTAGAGTTTGAATCCCTCCTAGGGTGTTCACCTAGGATTCCAGGTCATAAACTCAAAGTCTATTAGTATGACACCTGTCATGTACACAATCCGCGCAGCGTTTCATTAAAAGGTAATTACAATTCGTTTGGGCTTTTATTATATGTGGGCTTCGTGTTTTATTATTAACAGGCCACCGCCTCTTACGAGAAGAGATGTAAAGACCTATGCTTCCATTCAATCTCCGTAATTTATGTTCTCATTCACTCTATTAAACCATCACCTTCATAACTCGCATTCAGTAGCACCTTCACCCTCCTCGATTGTTACAAAACTTATCCTATAAATAAGGAGGTAAGCTTCTCCGAAATTCATCAATCACCACCTCTGACCCTCAATCATCATAATACTTTGCTTCTGTATGAAGATTTCTTCATAGAAATTCTGATATAGCTATGAAGTTTTGAGATATATTGAATCGCTTTGTGAATCTTCAATCCCTACGTTTTGTTTTCTTTTTTAATCAACAGAAACTTATTGGGAGAGCTATTCAAGACGAATCGCGATGAATCTGATGATGATTCCCTGGATCGAGAAGTCTTGGTGTCGTTTCATCTCATGTTCTTCTCCCCAGAACGGTTACGCGATGAATTGATTGTCTTTCACTAATGACCTTCTTAACTCCTTGATGCACTGCAACCACAATTTCAGATCCAATGCATTCTTCAAGCCGGTGCATATACAGATATAAAAAGGTTAGCCTACATACTGTAAGCATCATCCTCATAAATCCAAAATTGATTTCTTTTTACCTGGCGTCGTCTCAAAACGGATCAGTAGGTGTCTTAGTTAGAGATTAAAAGCCTTTTAGATATTTGAGAAACAATTCCCGTTCTCTGAACATGTATGAATCATGTTTCTTAGTCAAAACCTTTAACCGTTTGACTTGGGTGTGTTCTAACATTTTTTTTTTTTTCTTACAGATCAAGACAGAGACCATGAATGATGATTCAAGGAGAGAATAAGAAACTGTCTTTATCGAGCCTTGGGTCTATAGACCCTCCTCGCAGGAGAGAATAAAGACAAAACAAGCAAAAACAAAAGAAGCAGAAACGACAACAAGTCTCCGAAGTGAATGTAATGTTCCCTTCTCTTTTTCAGTCTACAGCACAACTGATGTTTTAGCTTTGCTTTGTTGCTTTACATTTTCATTACTGATTGCTAACTCTCTTTCCCGGATTTTTTCTAGCAGAGGAGGTAACATCTCAGGCTCTTATGATGTCTCTGATTCTGTGGAAACATGATCAAATGTGTGATTCTTGGTTTCTTCAATTTAAAGTCCACGAATTTTTTTTGTTCTATCAACTTTGTGTTCTACTTTTGTATCTTTTCAGTTGTAAAAAGGTCGAACGAATATAGCATTGTGCCTATTTTTAGAGAATGAAATTACTTTACATATGTTTCTTAATATCAAAGCTTTTATTACCAAGGCTTATGTGAGCATTCGGAATGGTCTCATAAGTGGCTTCTGAGACTATACAGTATTAGAGATTACTGTGAATTTAGCCAAGGCGTGTTAGTCTTAGAAGATGCTTCGGTTGGACCGTCCTGTAACAACAATGGAGAAAGATAAGCACATTCCAAAACAAGAGAATGTGTTGAATATTGAAAAAACGGGTAGCTACAGATTATGGATTCACCCCAACAAAAAAAGTCCAAAATTTCTATTCCACAGGATAACAATAATTTTGTTGTACAAGGAAATTAAGTATATTTCAGTTTTAGATGGTTTGTTTTGATTTAGTTGTGTGATTCTGGTTTTTGTACAAAGTATAGTGCAGCATCAGTTTCCCCATGCAGTGAGTTCACTTTAAACATTAAAAGATTCACAAAGTAATTTAATTGAATGTCAAGTCTATAGTTAAATATCATGTCAGTTGAAACTTACAAAAGGAGCTTTTGAATCAAAGTTATAAATTTCTAAACATAATAAAATATAGATAAACCAATTTGAAATATATATAAACATGAATTATTTATATAATTATTTTATAGTCATGGCAAACATTAAAAATCCAACTACTTTATCTTTTTTTACTAAAATCTTTGGAAAAAAGATGTATACGAGTTTTTTTGTGTTATTTTATTGAATTACATGAGTTAATAAAATGCTTTCAAATATCACATGATAGAAAGCTTTCAAATATCACAATAGTTATTTATTAATGAATTTCTGTACAAGTTTGTTTTCCTTGGTACATATGTTGCAGACTCTATTTGAAAGATTCTATTTGATTTTTTAGAACCCCTCAGCTTTCGATAGAAAGTTATATAAATATATAATAGTTTATAATATCATATGGTTTTGTGGTTTTCCGATTACATAACCAAAATTAAAACTTTTTATTAGCATATTATTCACATCTATTTGTTCTTACTGGAAAAAAAAATATCACACTTATCATATTTTATTACCTACCGAATACTAATCAAATTACAACTAAACTACAACAATATTTACCCAAAATGTATATTATACATATAGATTACCTTCCGAAACTTTTTTAAAATTCACATCCCGCCCGTAGGGCGGGTCGGCCATAGTAATTCATAAAAGAAGGGAAGAGTACTCGACCATAACATCATATTTAAGTGAATGTGACCAATACAAATCATAGAAGAATCCAAACTAAAGCTGTCCTTATAATTTAAACAAAACTAAGGTGATGAGTGGTTGTATGCTTTTGAACTTTGGTTTCTTAATTTTAGTTTTTAGATTTTAGATTTTAGTTTCAAATTTTTGGTCTTTTTATTTATTTTTTCTATAAATTTTAGTTTAAAAAAATGAATAGTGACATTAGATTTTGTTGTTTTTGGTTTAATCTTCTCTGGTTTAGATTTTCTGTCTCCTTGTCCTTTGAATGCGACAGAATACGGAGTCGATTGCAACTGCTCCTTGTCATTTACCATTTGATCTGATCAAGCTTCAAGTTGGTGTTTAAAGTCGTCTCCTTATCTACATCATGTTATCCGGTCTGAAGACTTCCCGGATTTTGAAATTCTCTATCTTGTTTGGGTTATTCTCTATAGAATGTTGCATATTTCGGTGGTTTGATCAAGATTTTTCTCTGTCGGTTTGTTTATTCCTAAGATTCTCTTTTAAATTTTACATGCAAAATAGTTCTAAATTTGTTCTGGATTTAGTTGATTGTCCTTTGATGTTCTAGAAATTTGTTTGCGCTATATTTGTTTCATCTTGTTTCCTTCTTGTGGGCTAATGTTTTCGGAAATATTTGTTTAATCTGCCAGACTGTTTGTGTTCTTATGTATAAGGGAAAATTCTATATTAATACACAACGTTAATTATTATTTCCAACTTAATACACAACTTTTTTAAGTAACCGGAACAATACATGAGCTAATTTTTTGGGGTCTTTTAATACAGTTACTATAGGCCGTGTAAGCTCCTTATATAGATTCGTTAACTCTATTAACATCACTGTAGACACCGTAAAAAAATCGTTAAAGTAATCGTTAAACACTAAACCATGGTTAATGGAAACCTTGGTTTCGAAGTTTCTAATTCATGAGCAGAATAAAGAGAGGGAGATAGCTATAGAAAGAAATGATTTGTAGTCAAAACTCGAGTGGTGGTTCAAATGGAAGCCGCAGCGGAGCGGGTTCCTGCGGCGTTGGAGATACGAGCTGTCTTTGTGGCTTATCGGCCATGGTTATGAAAGCTTGGACGGACGAAAATCCGGGGAGAAGGTCTTAAGGTGTGGAGATGTGAGGAGTTTTTGCAATTTCTTCAAGTGGTATGATGTTGAAAAGCCTTAGGGATTAGTGGTTCAAGAGCTAAAGAAAATGCAGGAAATGTGAAATCAGAATTTGGGTAAAGTTGATAGTGGTTCAAGAGCCAAGAGCATCTCCAAAAGACCCTTATCCCCTCATTTTTTGAAGGCTTTTGCACTCTAACAGACCCTTATCCCTTCAAATTATAAGGGGATGAACAGTAGACCCTTAAATTTGAGGGGGTACTTTTGAAGCCCTTAAAACACTATTTACTTTTCACTTCCGTCCCTACAATTATATATGTTTGACAGTAGTATGAATAACTTTTTATATATCATATTTTAGTACTTATCGTTATATTTTCTTAAAACTATCTTGATTAAAATTATTTTATTAACATTTTTTATGCTACTTATAGTTATATTTAATTATATATTTATTTTTTTCTCAAAAATATTTTATTTTAATATGATTCAAATAGTATGTTATTTTTATTTTTGAAAGTTTAATGATTATTGTTAATTATTAATAGTATTTAGGATTAAAGTGTAAATTGTGAATTTATCTAAAAGTAAATTTGAGGGTGATTGTTGGAGAACCATCCCTTCATGCCTTTATTTTAAGGATGGACCCCATTAAAAATGAGGAAGCTTATTAGAGATGCTCTAATAATTAAAGTTGTGTATTAATATGGAATTTTCCCTATGTATAAAAATGTAATCTTCAGGATCAATATAATCAATCAGTGTTTAGAAAAGAAAAAAAGAAGCCTTATATATTGGGCCTTAAGCTTCCAGTATAACTTTATTTTATAATTTTTTTTGTTTTTAAAAAATTACAGTGGAGAGGAAGAAATGATTTTTCCGATGGAAACAAATAAAGGTTTACGCTTAGACGGATCTCCGATCTCCGCACCGTGAAAATCGCCGTCGTTAAACACCTCCACAACCTCCACTCCCTTCCTCCTCATCAACTTCGCCACATCTCTCTGCCGATCCACCATCGGATCCTCCTCTCCTCCAACAACCATCACCTTCCATCTCAACCCTCCGATCTTCTCCAAACCCCCCGATCCACCCCCCGCCGTCGGATTCGAATACTCATGATCCCGATCAACGCCTACGGGTAAACACAGATCCCAGAACACGTCTGAGACGATCGGCGGACAGACCTGATCGCTCGCGAGCCTCATCTCAGATCCGCTTCTCTCCTCTCCGCCGAAGAACGGATGGTGCAGAATCATCCCGCGGATCCGCAACGGACTCAGATCCGATCCGGCGGAGACGGATCTGATCCCGACGTTGTACGCCAGGTTCCCGCCGGCGCTCGTCCCCATGAGGAAGGCGTTGGAGAGATCGGCGCGGGATCCGATCCACTCGTCGCCGGAGTTTCTGATCCACTCCAGCGCCTCCAAGCCGTCGTCGTACGCCGCCGGGAGCCTGTGCTCGGGAGCTAGGCGGTACGAAGGCGACGCGACGATCGCGTTGAGGTCGCGGGACATGTCGGAGCAGAAGGCGTGGAAGACTTGGAGGTCGGCGCTGCAGAGGACGAAACCGCCGCCGTGGTAGTAGATTATGAGCGGGAGTTTTTGGGAGGGAACGGCGTCGTTGGGAGCGTAGAGACGCATCCACGTGGACTTTGACTTGTTGACGGTGACGTCTTTGGATACGACGGGGTTTAACGGGGAAGGATCGGGTGTGGCGGGGGTGCACGGGAATTTGGTGAGGTCGCGAGTGATGGAGCCATCCGGGTTCTTTACGATGTTGAGATAAGCGTAAGGATCAGTGATTGGAGTTGGTTCGGACATTATTGGATTATGTCTGACTCTGAACTAATCACTCTTGTGTTTATATAATGCTAAATTTGGGTAGAAAATAAAGTTTGTAATTAGAGAAAAAGTTGAAGGTACATATGAATATATTTAATTTCATCATGAATGCACGTCTTGTATTTTATTAGAAAAAAACTGACAAGAATCTTTTTGTTAAATGAAAACTAACAAGTGAAGTTAACTATGATATAATTTTTTTAATGCAAATTGAAATTAACGATTAACTCAATTACCCATTGTAATACTTTAGTTTATGCAACTCAAGTGGAAATAAAAACACTCAACCACAACCCACAACAACACACATTGACATTCCAAGTGGAGAAAACGTAATCTTTTGTTTTCTCTTTAATGCATTTCACAAGAGGCCTTTTCTTAATTCACAAGTCTTTGTTAATTCATCTCTTTCATAAAGATAGTAACTTGTCTTTACGATACAATTATGGACCACCATTGATTAAACGTAATCTTGCGCATGACACAAAACTATAGAAAAATCAATACCTCTATATTGAGAAATTGTATCATCATTGTCATCAAAATTACACAAAACTGAAAGGAAACACACACAAGAGCGCTTACCTTCCCTCTTAAGTTGTTCATAACACACATAAAACACTATTATAAAGTAGAAATTGTAAAAGAGTTTTTTGATTAGGTGTTGTTGTGTTAAGAAGTTTTTCACCATCTCTGGCCACGACCACCACCACGACCAAATCTACTACCTCCTCTGCCACGATTATTAAACCCTTGGCCACCACCACCCGGGCGGCCAAATCTTCTCTGCGCAGGCTCCCTCTCTTGAAGCTTAGGCAACTCCTTGACAACCTCCAAGCTCACACTCGCATTCTTCCGCGCAGCTGCAATGAACTGGTCTACATCCGACTGCGCAACATCGAACACAGCAGCTTGTCCATCTGCTGTTAGAGTCAACCCTTCGATCGAATTAGCCCTGTCATCCGGTAAGATTCTCTTCAGTACACCACATACAAATCTGCACAACCACCACAATCATTTTAGTATTTTCTTTTGAATTTTTAGCAAAGTTGAGAAAAGAGAAAGAGAGGAGCTTTACGATGGAGTGTAAATAGGTTTCCCTGCTTCAAAAAGCAACGTGACATGATTCTCCATCGATGTTAAAAGCGACCTTTTCTTTATCTCAGTGAAACCCTGCAAATAAAAAACTCATTACTACTTTGCTTCAACAACAACGTGAGGAGTCATGAGAGAGACTTACCGCGGTTTTTGCAAGTGCTTTAGCGAGGAGGACTTCTGCTGATACACCGGAGCTTTCCAAGAGCTCTTTGGCAGCAGCCATAAAAGCAGGAACCACACTGTCACAGACCTGCGTGATCTTCTCGGCTGCTTCCATGCCAACAGCTCTGGCGATATCATTAGGCTGCGGCGCAGAAACGTGCTCGAATTTGATTCCGGCTTGCTTTTCGATCCTGGACACGCCGGATTTTCTAGAGTCGTACAGCATGACCGCAACTCCAGTGTTGCCAGCTCTTCCTGTTCTGCCTGAACGGTGGATGTAGTCTTCAACATCACGTGGAGGCTCACACTACAACAGAACAGAACATTATGTTAAAAACACTAAGGTAGCAATTAAACAAGAACGATTAGTACTAACTAACCTGGATGATTAGCTGCACGTCATTGATATCTAGACCACGAGCGGCGACGTTTGTAGCAACCAATGTAGAGAACTTTCCCTTTCTAAATCCAGCCATAGTAATCTACAATCACACGACTCAATAGTTAAGCAAAGATAAGAAGACAGTGCAAAGGACTCAAACGTTAGCAAGATAAAGTAACATATACCTCACGTTGTGATTGTTGAATGTCACCATGCAAAGCTCTAGCACCAGGCAAGAGACCAGAAAGCTCAGAGGCTTGGTCTTTAGTCTCAGTGAAAATGATAGTACTACCCCCACTGTTATATTATGAGGAAAAAAAAAAGAATTATATAAAGAGAACTAAAACATTAAAACTAAAAAAGAGATGTGATTAATGGTTACCTGCTGTATAAGCTGATGATATCAGGAATCAAACGAGACATGGCTTGCTTATTACAGGGAAGAGCAATGTGTCTAACACTATTAGAAGCCTTCATCTTATCATTACCAACAAGATCAATAGTCTTCTTATCTTGTTTAAGAAACCTAGCAGCAATCTGGAAGAAGCAGCAGCAAGAAAGAAAGATTCAAAAAGCTGAACTAATGAAAAAAGATTTTAAAGAGTAATAACGAAAGGGGGACGCACGTTTTGAACCCATCCTGGCAAGGTGGCACTGAAGAGAAGCGTCTGGACTTTCTTGGGATCCTCAACCTTCCCTGAAGATTAGAAGAATAAAACACATCAATAAACCAAGACTTATTAGTTGGCTTCATATTCAAGAGAAACAAAGAACAGACCTAAGATAAGTTCAACATCATCAACGAATCCCATTCTCAGCATCTCATCAGCTTCATCAAGAACACGGAACTGTAGATAAGTCAGGTCAAGGTTTCTCCTTTCGATATGATCCTGCAATGAATATCAATTACAAAGTCAAGAGAGCACACAAACAAAAAACAAGATAAATTATTTGATTTAAGAGAGGACATACCTTGATACGACCAGGTGTTCCAACAACAATGTCAACACCTCTCTTTAGTTTATGCTCTTGAGGTGCGTAAGGATCACCTCCATAGACACAGCAAGAAGTTAACCCAACGGATCCTCCGTATGCTTCAAAGTCAGCATACACCTATATAAAGTAACACCATACCCATCAATAAAGCTAATTTGATGAATTATAAAAATATTTTGATGAAATTTAAAAATTAGATATTTAAAAAAAAAAGAAATCAGACAAATTTGTAAAAATTACACTAAGCATTGTTAGTTGATTTACCCATTTTAGATCAAATTAGACCAAATTTGAACTGATTTAGGATGGCTTAAACAGATTTTAAGAAAATTGTTTCTGGTATAACCAATTTTTAGGACATTGAAAAAACTTAGTAATAACATGTCCTTACCTGCTTGGCCAATTCTCTGGTTGGTAAAAGAACCAAAACACTTGGTGCCCTGCCGTAACCATTCTTCCTCTTGCTCTTAGCAGGCCCATTGATCAATGACTCCAGTATAGGCAACACAAAAGCCAATGTTTTACCCTGCACCACACCACACACGATCAGAAACATAACATAATATTCAACTAATAATGATATCGAAGTATCAAACTTTCAGCTCAAGAGTAATCAAAAGCCACAAAACTTTGAAACTCTTAATGATATCAAAAGACTCAAACTTTTACCTGACCAGTACGAGCCCTTCCGACCAGATCAGCACCATCGAGAACCATGTCAAACGTTGTCGCCTGAATCGGGAAGAGAGCCTCGATACCCTTCTCCTTAAGCTTGTCCTTCAAGGGATCAGAGATACGGAAGTTGGAGACGGCGTTAGGGTTATCGACTTTCACCTTCTTGCTGCTCTTCTTCTCTTCCTCTGATTCTTCGTCTACCTCTGAAGACTTGCGCTTCTTCTTACTCTTCTTCTTCTCCTTCTCCTTCTTATCAGACTCTTCTCCATCGGAATCTGAGAGTTTCAGCTTCTTCCCTTTCTTCTTCGAGTCCTGCTGCTCTGGAGTCGTCGTCTCCAAATCTATCTTCTTCTTCATCTTCTTCTCCTCTTTCTTCTTGTCGGATAAAGCTAATGAAGGCATTGGAAGAATCTCTCCTGCTTCTGTCTGAAAGATTGTGGCGGTGGAGGATGAGAGAAGCAAGGAGAGATAAAGAGGAGGAGACAAGTGTAGGGTTTAGGGTGGTTCTTTATATAAGATTCTCGAGATATTTTTTTGATGGCGCCGTTGATCGTTAGCCCTAATGGAAACTCAACTGTAATCTTGTCCGTTCAGTTTAGGTCTAGTGTCTTGCCGTTTTCTTGTTTGGTCGTGAGAATGCGTGTCGGCTTTCCAACTTGTTAGTACTCTTTAACAAAACCATCAATTTTACTTTTCTGATAAAATGGTTAAAAAAATTGTGATAAGGCGTTTCTGGTTTAAATTTGGATTCGATTTGGTTTTAATTTTTTTTTTAATTGAAATCAACTAAAAATAGTTTACTTTGAGTTTGGTTTAACTTCGGTTTAGTTTATTTTCGATTCAATTTGATCGAGTTGGTATTTAATTTTATTCTAATTCTGTTCAAAAGTATAATTTAGAAAACATAAACAAATCATCATTTAATTACTAATTCATTAATTTTTATAAATCTAAATAGTTCTATTTCATTGGTTAAGTTTTGAATCAAACCGAACTGAAAAACAAACACATATAAGTCCCATTCTCAAACATTGGAGATGATCTTATACAAAAGAGAAAATGTAATAATTCTCTCCTTTTTTTTTATAAAATCTAATTAGAGATTATACAAGTACTGTAGTATCATAAATCAATAACATAGTAGCATTCATTGCACAGCATTTTGCTTATTTGATTAAATTTAACATTCTTTCAACAGAAAACGGTTATACGAAGTTAGATAATAGTAATTGTTATATATCAAGAACATATTCACGAGTTCGTTTAAGTCTTTAGTCTTCGAAGTTAATGGCTTCCATATGACCCTACAACAAAAATAAATCAATGAAATCTCTTTATGTATGTATGCATGTATAATGGTTTCCACATATATAGAAAAAGGAACGGGTGTGCATAAATAAACATGATCCGAACATCTTCAAGGTGAAGATTAAGCAATGATTAGAGTCCCTGTGACTTTCTGTGAATTGAATTTCCGGCATAATTCCAGACCCCTGTTTAAATAAATATCATCAATGGTGTGTCTGATATCTGTTATAGCCTTTTTTTTTTTTGAACTATGGAGTTTTGAATTGTTACCTGTTAATATCTGTCCTGCAAGAGTTTTGAGTTTTATATATGATGCTAGTTGCTTCACCAAGTTTTTCTTTGTTTGCTCTCTGTCAAGAAAAGAAAATGTTTAATATTGTATACAATGGGACTTTTTATGAATCTTTAGAAGAACGTTGAGTTATTACCTTTGAGTTTGGAGTGCAAATATTAGATTCATACACTTGGCAGTGTATCTTTCTGCTGTGATTTCCTTTGTCTCTCCTCCCTTTTGAGGAATCGATGGGTTTAAGCCTGCAGAGAATGTGCGTGAGAATGTTTTTGGGAAAGTCGAATCTAGCAAGAAAGGTAGATTGATGGAGTTTCAAAAGCTATGCACTAACGTTCTGGAGTTAGTAGCTTCATTCCCTTGTGAGGCATCAACCTTAGCCTGCATGCAATGTGAGACATCATTTAAGCAATGTGTGAACATAGAGGAGAAGAACGTTTAAAAGATGGATTTATATGTTGGATGTGAGACTTACACTTGAAGAGCGTTCCTTTGCTCTCAATGTTGTTCTTGAACCAAATGCCTGATGCAGAAAACTCTGTTAACACATGTGGGATGATAAAAACTTTCAGACTTGTAGATGTGGGAAGATTAGTTATACCTTAAGATCTTGAGACCGTAGAGTGTTACTTTTAGGTATAGATGCTGAAGAAGGTTCAAGATTAATCTGCAAATGAACCCAAAACATTAGTTATCTAACTACAGCTTCTGAGAATGTGGTAATGAAGAAACTAAATTTGAAAAAGAGATAAAAACTACGTTTTTGTTTGTAGTGTTCCTTTTAGATGAGTTAATCCTTGGTTTCACATTCTGTTCGGTTTCTGAGTTAACCTTAGACCTGAAACTACCCAGAGAAAAGAATAAAGGATCAAAACATTTTATAAGGAAGCCATACTGCATACAATCTGAGTACCTGTGTCTTTCAGATCTTTCAGCAGTTCTGAGATTCGGTTCCTTTGGAACAGTGAGTTTAGATCTTCTGTTGGAGTTAACTTGAGCCACCTTAGCTTCCAGTTTTTGCCTTTTGGTGTCTTGGTTTTGCAACTTAGAGACTAAGATTGGAGATAAGTTAGCACCAAACTTTGCTAATGACCTCTGACATCTGAAACACCAAAAAAACTGTTAGTTGAAGCCAAAAAAACAAGCAAGCTCACATCAACGGCTTCCTCATTGGTGTACCTTGTCAGAAGCTGAACAGAGTAAACATCTAATGGTTTGTTCTGCCTTGCAAGCAAAGAAACCGTTGGTCTTGTTAAAGTTGAGCTTCTACTTGATTTGGTTTTTGATTTGGGTTTTGTCTTGGAGACATCTTTAACCGTTTGGTTATAATATATGAACCCTAAACAACAGATTAAACAGAGGTTTTAGACTACATTGATGCAGAAACCAAAATAAAAATCATCATTACCGTTGTATTTGTCTTTTCTATTAAGACCAGTATCCACAGGCTTAGTTTCTAGGCTGGTGTTTATGATTTGCTTAAGTGGCTCAAGTTTCCAAGTAAACTTGGGGCTAAAAGCTGAAATAATCAGACAACAAAAAAAAACATAGCAATATTACAGAACCGTAAGAGAAAAAAAAAAGACAAAATGTTTGTAATAAACAGAGCATATGCCCTAATTTTTGCGTGTTTCTTACGCGAAGGAGGATAGTTTCCCGCGGATTCGAACCAGAACTCGTTTTCTTCTGTCTCGGAATCAAGCTCGGGTCTGGAGAAATCGTAGAAACGAGGCGCATCGAATTCGAAATCAATGTCGAACTCCTCCAGAAACGAAAAATCTCCTCCAGATAAACTTGGAACCATGATTTAAGCCTCGAGAGAGTGGGAGAGATTCACATTCATCCGAATTACAAAATAATCGGAGATGTTCTTCTCCCTCTCCCTCTCTCTGGAAAAAAAAATTTCTCCAGAAAATTAGTGGGGAGAGAGAGAGACAAGGATTGGAGATGGAGAGGAGAGAGAGAAGAAGAAGAAGAAGAGGTAACGGCCAACGGCCCTTATTCAGTTGGCGCGGATTCTATCTACAGCTCACACATTGTCTTTTCTGTATTTTCAGTTTGGCTCTCTAGTTTTTAAGGTACACAAAGTGACCCAATATGTTTTAATTAATCGAATGTAACACCACTAATGTTTATATCCAAAATTCCAAAACTTTTTTCGTTCACTACAGTGTTAAATTATATATGAAGAAATATATTTTCGAAACCGTTGCATCCGTGAAAATAAAAATGGAAAGTGATTTAAGGTGAAAATTAGAAATCAAAAAGATAAGGGGTAAGAAACACAAATATACAAAAGTAGCGTTCTCCCAACGATCTTCGGTTGTCTTTTAAGAACTCTCTCAATTGCCTTTAAACATCGTCTCCGATATTTTTGCTGCACGTTTAATCCAGGTAAAGTCTGGACTTTAAAAAAAAAAAAACTCTGAAATTAAGGTTTCCCATTTCAGAGCATACAGAAATGATTCTTGCACTAACATTTGCTAATACGTTTTGACATAAACGAAACTTCCAGAATTTGTTATCATTTGAGAAAAAAGATTATCTTCATATGATTTGAGTAATATAGCGAATGAGAAAAAACTTTGAGAGTATTTGGTTTTGTTTGTAATATATATTTTCTGCAGTGTGTGGAGATAATAATGTCCAAAACTCAAATCGAATCGTTTTCTGCATCTCTTCTGAAAGAACTCGAGGTTTGTTGTTGCTTCAGCTCCAAGAAAATAAGTTTTTTCCTCTTCTTTTTAAATATAGAAACGTTTCAAATATTTTGATGTGATTCTGTTTCTAATACAGATTATATGGAACGAGGTTGGAGAAACCGAAACAGAAAGAGAGAAGATTTTGAATGAGATTGAAGACGAATGCAGAAACATCTATATTGGTAAACTCCAAAAGGTTAAAGAAGAGAGGAATCGGCTAAAACAAGACATTGTTGAGTCAGAAGCAAGAGTTATTGCTATATGTTCTGCAATGGAAGAGCCATCAGGTCTTGGAAGACAACAACAACCTGATCAATGTGGAAGAAGTTTGAAAGAAGAGTTAGGAAAGATTCTTCTGAAACTTGAAGATATGGAAAAGAGAAAAACAGAGAGGAAGAATCAGTTTATTCAAGTAATTGAAGATATCAAATGTGTAAGAGATGAGATTGATGGTGAAACTGATGAGACTTGTTCATCTGATTTTTCGGTTGATGAATCCGATTTATCTCTTAGAAAGCTTGAAGAGTTGCATAGAGAGCTTTACACACTTCAAGAACAGAAGGTTTCCTAAACTTCATTGCTTTTAATTTTCATTTGATTTCTTGATCAAGAGATTAATATTTTGAGGTGTTTTTGTCTCATCAGAGGAACCGGATGAAACAGATTCAAGATCATTTAAGAACTCTGGAATCTCTTTGTTCGGTTCTTGGTTTGAATTTTCGAGAAACTGTTACCAAGATTCACCCAAGTTTAGTAGAATCTGAAGGGTCAAGAAGTATAAGTACTACAACACTTGACAAGTTAGCTTCATCAGTAAACCAATGGCATGAGACAAAGATACAAAGAATGCAAGAAGTCAGTTTAATGTTTACAAAAACTTTTTTTAGTATCTTACAACTTTGCTCTTTGTTCTTCTTACATATAATCCATTTTATTGATTGCAGCTTCAAGATCTTGTGACCACAATGCTTGAGTTTTGGAACTTAATGGATACACCAGCAGAAGAACAACAAAATTTCATAAATGTTTCATGTAATATAGCTGCTACAGTTTCTGAAATAACCAAACCTAATAGCCTTTCCACAGATTTGCTTGAAGAGGTAGGTACATTTCACATTAGCTTTAACTATTTTCTAATCTTTCTAAATATATTTTTTGCTGATTGATTGTTTAATGCTTTAAAAGGTTAAAGCCGAGCTATGTAGGTTAGAAGAGTTAAAATGGAGCAAAATTAAAGAACTTGTTGTAAAAAAGAGGTCAGAGCTTGAAGAGATATGTAGAAGAACACACATTGTTCTTGAAGAACAAGATATCGCCCTGGAGAATGTAATTAAAGCCATTGAATCAGGAGAAGTGAACCCTGAAAATATACTAGAACATATCGAGTATCGAGCTGGGAAAGTGAAAGAGGAAGCCTTAAGCAGAAAAGAGATTCTTGAAAAGACTGAAAAATGGTTGAACGCTTGTGAGGAAGAGACTTGGCTTGAAGAGTATAATCAGGTTTGTCTCTTTTATAACCATCCATGGGTCTTTCACATTTTGTGGTTATTTATGGATTTTATTATTTTGTATAGGATGAAAAGCGGTACAATGCTGGAAAAGGATCTCACTTAATCCTCAAACGTGCAGAGAAAGCTAGAGCACTCGTTAATAAACTTCCAGGTTTCATATAAAAGATGATACCAAGAAAGTTTTCTTTGTGACTCTTTAACTAACTGAAAACTTCTTTGATCCTTCTTAGCTATGGTTGAAGCATTAGTTTCCAAGATTACAATTTGGGAATCAGAGAAAGAATCTGAGTTTATATTTGATGGTGTATGAGTTATCTTCTTCCATCACACAAAGTTTCTCTTCCTCTCATAATAGCACATGTGATATATATTTTTGTCTGATTTTCTTTCATTCAGAATCGTCTACTTGCAATGCTAGAAGAGTATACAGAGCTCAGAGAAGAGAAAGAACAAGAACGTCGCAGGAGAAGAGTATTTAGCTAACACTCTTTTGCATCAGTACACTTCTAAGAATCACCAAAAGTAATGCTTGTTGGGTTTTGGTTGTTTATAGGATCTGAAGAAACTTCAAGGTCAAGTTACACCCGAACAAGACAAAGGAACTCCTACTAAGCATCAAAGCGCAAAAAAGAGTCTTAAAGTATCAACTAACAAGAGATTTGGATCATCTCCTCAAACTCCTCGATGTGATTCTCCTCATTCAGCAAAATCTTTTACATCTCAATCACGCCATAGCTGAAAAAATATGGAGCAACAACTTCAAAGTAGCCTTTTTAGTTCAATTTTATTCAGCTAAAAAGAATCTCTAGGAGTGAATGTTCTTCTTCTTCTTTCAGTGGTGTTTATTTTGATTTGTAGAACGTTAAAAACACCTCAACTCTGTTCTCATAACAACACCATATAAGCAAAAGAGATTAGAAAGAGAGAGTTGTCCGGAAACTAAGTCATCACTTTTTCTAAGCAGATGTTATTAAGATAAGTCATCGCTTTTGTTAAACCCTTTGGTATGCTTAAAGACTTGCTAAGTCATTAAGAGAGTCTGACAATGAAAGAATCTGAATGATTATTTGATCATTTCATTTGTATTATGTCATGTCTCAGATCTAAGTGTGTACAGACACTACTGATTGTGTTGCGGAAAGTAGATTTGACTTTGACTGACAAAATGTACTTGCTGCAAAAATCAGTGTTCATTCTTTATCCAAATTACCTTTTTAAGAACTATTTCCAAGTACTTGGTAAAACAAAATCCTTGAATTCCATCTATAAACTTTGCGCAAGTGAATCAAAAGATTTTGCTTATCTTGAAAATTAATTGGTCTTAGTAGATTTTCAAACCAATTTTCTTTGGTCAACGTTACTAAAAGTGATTACAAAGGATATTGTCAGAACGTGATATTGAAATTTCACTTTTAACTTTTTTTTGCAGTTTGGTTTTATTTAATTAGACACATTAATTTTTCAAGACGGACGTGAATCTTTCTCTAAACCAAAATTAATAGTTTGATTTTGGTACTAATTATATCGATATTAAAATAATTAAATCTTTAACATGATATTTTTAATATATACTATTATTTCTTTCTCCTTCAGATTTCCATTTTATTTATTTACTTCCTTATTATTCTTTGCAAAAATGCAGTCGTATATTATCTTCTTTCTCTTGTGAAAATTTTGGGGGATATTGCATCTAATTTCTGTGATATTTTTACTTTGCTAATTTCCGGTGAGATTGAGAGATTAATCACCACTGAGCAAAACTTTTGCATTTTTCTGCTTCACTGTTAGTTTCAGCTCCATAACTGTTAGAAAGGTAAGAAACCAAATCTAAAACTGTAACCAATTTTTTTCTACTGGTTTGATCTTTGATCCCTTTGAACTATTTCATCCATCTTTATATCTAGTTAATTTTGTCTGAAAAGCAAAGGAAAAAATAAAAGAAATGTTTTCTTCTTCCTCTATCTCTCTAAAGTTTCTTTCTCTTCATCTTTCTTGAATTTAGCATTCAAGGGCAAAATTATTCTGCTGTTTTGGTAATTTGGGACTTGAAAAATGGAGGAGAAAGGTGTAATGAGTCCAAGTGGGGTCATCACAGTTAAGGGAGATGAAACTTTGGCATCAAGAACAGAGTTTCAACAAACCCTAGCTTTCTTCCATCCGTGGGACCCACGACGGTGGTATCTCCTCTCCCTCCGTCTCCAACCACCACTGTGACTCCTGGCTCAGCCGCTGCAGCGCCGCCGCCATCAATCTCTAGCGCAGGGACAGATCTGACAAAGAGGAAGAGAGGACGGCCGAGGAAATACGCTCCAAATGGTAGTCTGAACCCTAGGGCTTCGAGACCAACTCTGTCTCCGACACCAATCTCATCTTCAATTCCATTCTATGAAGATTATCATCATCTTCATCATTCTCATTGGAAACGAGGAAAAGCTCAGCAGCAACCTGTTGAATTCATGAAGAGATCTAGCATGTTTGAGTATGAAAGCAGCCCAGGTACACTTTGCAATCTCTTTGTGTGTGTGTTTTGATCGTTGCATTGGTTTTAGTGATCTGATATGGAATTTTGAGTTATCTGTTGATGTGATTTTATGTGGGTTTTTGAGATGTTGGGAAGTGGGACAAACACATAACTGGGTACCCTTTTGTCTGAAGAAGGTACAAACAGACCAGTTAGAAGTCAGAGAAATAGAATCTATGATGCTGATTGAACAAAATAAAATAAAAATACAAGAAGGATTTAAAACAAAGAGAGAATAATCTCTTGTTGTCTATTCATCTTTAGGAGATAAAGAGTGTCTAGTCGTGTTAATTGTTAAGTTGTTAGCATAGATCTTAAAGGTTTCTAATCAGCTTGGTTAAACCTGTTTTTATTATTGTGCAACCACTGATTGTTATGGATAGTTATAGACAAGGATGATCAAGTTGGCTGGTTGAGTATTAGAGTTTGTTAATTACCTGATTAGTTAAAGTCATTAGCATCAAAACTCTGTTTTATCTATTAGCAGCTCCAACTCCTCCTGGACTCTCATGCTATGTGGGTGCTAATTTATAAACACATCAGTTTACTGTCAATGCTGGTGAGGTAATAAATTACATAAAACATGATTTTTCTTTGATAATGGATTTTGTGTGTCACTGTTTTGAAAATATTTTGTTTTCTTGTCATCAGGATGTAATAATGAAAGTAATGCCGTATTCACAAGGATCTCGAGCTATATGCATTCTTTCTGCTACTGGTACCATCTCTAATGTCACACTTCGTCAACCTACCACTTCAGGAGGCACTCTTACATATGAGGTAACCTAATTAACATGGAATCAAATTTCACTATATATTCTTGGTTCTTGAATAATTTTGTTCTCTTGTCTTAGGGTCGATTTGAGATACTTTCTCTATCGGGTTCCTTTATACCTACTGAAAACGGAGGAACTAAGGGTCGGTCCGGTGGTATGAGCATTTCTTTAGCCGGACCAAATGGCAAAATCGTCGGTGGCGGCCTTGCTGGTATGCTCATAGCAGCCAGTCCTGTCCAGGTTAGACAATCTTGCTTATCTAACAAGTAAAAAAACATATTTAGTAATTCCGAGTATAAAAAGAGCCATAAGTCTTATAATTTTTGGACAGGTGATAATGGGAAGTTTCATTGTGATGCATCAAGCAGAACAAACACATAAGAAGAAACGTCGAATCATGGAGCCTTCTCCTCCTCCGCCACAACAACAACCTCCTGCTTTCACCATCACCACTGTGAATTCTACTCCATCTGCGGTTGCCACCGTAGAGGAGCCAAAACAACAAACCTACGGTGTTGGTGGTGATACAATGAGACCGTTGTCTCAAATGCCGCCTTCTTTCCAGAACGACAATTCAGTTATGAACAATATCACAACGACCTATCATGGATACGGGAATATGAACACTGGTACTACTAGTAAAGAAGAAGATGACTATGAAAATGGTGGGAATGATGATTCCGGCGATACTAGGAGCCTATCTAATAGTGGTTGAGCAATTCTAAGACTTTCTTGTCTAGAAAGTAACTAACAGACCTTTAAGGTCAAAAATGTTTCAGCTATTCTTTTCTTTTCTTTGCTTTCTTTAGAGGGTTGTTTTAACTGTGATGCATTTGTTTCTTCTTTGTTTTTATGGTTGTGGTTATTGAGATTTAAATTTTACTATTTTGCATATAACATGGTTCTAAGTGATCTCAAATTCTACATTATTTTTGTTTCAGACAAAATAAACACCCAAAATGTACAAAAATTCCAACGGTGTCTTGGCATCCTTGTTCAGCTTCCGGTGATGTAATGAACAAGTTGGGTCCGAAAGAAGTAGCCATGGTTAGCGAAATGAATCGAGTATGATAATATGATAAAAGGCACAGAGCAAGATAATAGACATAGCAGGGCTTTTGTTGATGGGATTAAACAGAGAATGATGGAGAGTCAAAATTGAAACTACTTTGTTTGATCTCTGAGGTGAACAGTCAGATGCATAGTTTTTGTTTTTGGTCCTCTTATATTATCAGTGGCCCAACTGTGAGATTTATAATAATAATAATATCAAGGCCCAAACATTTCAGAATCTATGAGGTTTAATTAATGGATCCCCTTAGTAATGGCCCAAATATTTAGAATTATATGCTATTTAGAATATTTGGAAGGAATGGAATGATAGTAAGGTTTGGTAAACCCTTAAACTCATTGACAAGCAGGTAAAAATTGTATTTCAAGCTTGAAAACAAGGGAGGATTCAATCTATCGGAAGACTATGACAACATAGTTCTCTTTTAGATAATACAAATTTATGTAATCGAAAGTTTTTAGCTTCTACAAACAATAGCAGCTTTATTGTAAAAATCTTTTCTTTTGTTTGAATTAATTTAACGTCCATTCAAAAAAAGAATTATATTCACTAAATTGTGGTTCTAATGTTTTATGTTCTATAAATAATTATATTAAAAATTCTTATAATATACTAAAAGAATAAAAGAAAGTTTGGTTGTGTGTACAAGGACGTTCAAACTTATTTCTAAAAGATTTTACAATGCTTGTAAAGCATTTCCTTAAGTTTTTGTGGGTTTTAGAAATTATAAAAGCTGTGATAAAAACAAAATATTGTTAGGCTTAATTAAATAATTTTGAGTTATTTTAATTTTTAAGTTCACGTAGTATCTATATACTATTATTTGCAAATGATTTTTCGCAACAGAGCTCTCACATTAAAAATTAGAGCGGTTAATATCGATACTACCTTTAATGAATAAAATATATAATTATGCTAAAAAAAAAATTTTGATTAGATAATTGATTAAAATTAATAATAGTAAGATTTATCCAAAATCTAAAAATATTTTTAAAATATAAATCTAATTCATATATGTGTTGTTATCTGAATTTTTTAAAATATAAAATTTAAAATCATAAAGTATATAACTAAATATTAATAAAATAAAATTCTTAATTTATTATTTTAAAAAAGAATATTAAGTGATTTTTAATATTTATTTCTATATAATAAATATGTCCACAAAGAAATTTTAAAAAATTATAATTAATATGTAAGAATTTTCAAACAAAATAAAATAATAATTTATTATCATAGTTTGTTATTTAGTGACACATATATTAATGAGTAATTATAAAATATTTAGTAATTATGATTTTAATATAATAAAACTCAAACATAAAAACGAATTTAAGCTTTATGAAATCAGATAACCCATTAAAACTGATATAATAAATTTTTTTAAAAAAGCATATACATATTTTGTTATTATTCAAGAATATCTTTAAATAAATATTAAACAATTATTCTATTATATTACATCTAAGAAAATATCTTTAATCATAAATAAAATTAGTTTGCAAAAATATATAGTTGAAAATATTTCTACTATATATATATATATGAAAGCTTTCAAGAAAATAACCATAAAAATAAATAATTTCATGTATAAATAATTTGATATTCTGTAAAAAAAGCTTAAAAATTCATAAAACAATAACTTATCATGATATTTAATTAGTAATTATAAAATGATTAAACAAAAATTTATATTAATCAGGTTATTATTTTTAAAAATAAGATAATTCTTGTATGCTGTGTTATTATCTTAAAATAATTATTTCTGTTATAAAAAGTTAAAAATAAGATATATAAAATTATCTATATCTATAATTATTTGTGAATTTATTATATAGTTAAAAAGAAT
>NC_079519.1:29584482-29597560 GCF_000801105.2 Raphanus sativus | reverse complement strand
AAATTTATTAATTGCATGATTAAAAATAAAGATACAACAAAAGAAAAGTTTTAAAATGTATAAGTTTAAAAACTATAAGTTTTTCAATTTCAATTTTAAAAAAAATTATAAGCTATAAGCTAAAGAATTTTTATTAGTTTTTCTTATCTTATGTATAAGTTTATCTTCTTAAAACTATAAGTTTCATTTAATATGGTTTCTATAAGTTTTATGGATCATGGTTAGAGTTAAAAAAATACTAATCAGGTTTATGGATCATGGTTAGAATTTAAAAAAAAATACTAATCATGTTTGTGAATCATGGTTAAAGTTAACAAAAGTCAGCATAAAGTTTAAAAAAAAAGTCATCAGCTTTCCCGAACCAATCCCATTATGCCAGCACATTAAGGACTTGGTCCTTCTTCTCCTTAATTAAGGATTCATTCTTAGCTTTCCTTTATTTTTTTAATGTTTTTTTAATCCTAAAGTGCTAAGGATCAAACCTAAGGATTAGCTAAAATCCTGTGTTGCAACATGCTCTAACCTTTCAATATTTTTTATAAGTTAGTCATTTTAAATTAATTTATACTCAGCTATAACAACATTTTTATTAAAGCTGTGCAATATTTTATATGATGCAGTTCTCTTCTTTAAATTTCGTTGGATTCATCACCTACATCAACATTATTACAGTTAATATTTAAACATTTCAATATTTTATATTAATTAAGTATTATCATATAATTTGTTAAATAATAAGTGTACATTTTAGTCTCGATTGGGTGCATAGGTTCCTAACAAGTTAACAACATTATGTGACCCTTACCTTTTGTCACGTGCTGGACCTCACTAGACACTACTGTTTCCACTCAAATCCCCCAATATTACATTACATACACAGTTAGAAATACATGTGAATGTCTATATGAAACTCGGCATATTGCAGTTTTAAGTTTTATCGGAAAATTTATGTGATTAATATATACCATCTGAAAACAGATGTATTTTGGACAATATTTTTGATTAGTTGAAATAGGTACAATAACAATTTAAATTAAAACTGAAAAGTATATTATGCATGTGTTTTCATTTTTCTCATACAGACGCCTAGTTTTTTTTTTCTTGAAACATTATTGTAAGTTGTAACTGTGAAGTAGATAACATTGGCATTATTTCCATTAAAAAATACAAGGTGGTCAACACTCAACAACATATTATCATCTTATATTGAAAAGAGCATTTGACAAGAGGCCTTCTAAGGATGTGAAAAGAAAAACAAGGCTTTCTAAGCTAGAAAAAAATGTTTACAACCCACCAAAACAGGTAGTATAATTCGACCCGGCCCACTTTTGTTTTTAATCCTCGCCTAAGATAATCAAAGCTCATTGATTGACCAGTAATAAATAATATGCATGGATTATCCATAACAACAAAAATATTTTATTTATTTATATTAAAACAAGTGCAAAAATATCCTGGCACCACAAGTTTTCTGAAAACAAAGTTTATTTGTTTATCTAAACCTACCAAAAATAAAACAAGTGTCAAATAAACAAATACAAGAGCCACTAAAACCTCGCCACGTACCAAAAACCCTTGTCAACACACAGTTCATGAACAGAGTAACCTCTCTCTCTCTCTCGGTCTCGATTTCTGATTTCTCACTGTACGACCAAAACGATCACCACACACACATAAAAGAACAGGCAAACTGATTGAACTTCTGCTGAAGACTTCGAAACCATGTCTTGTCTGGGTAGGATCTTGTCTGTTTCCTACCCACCTGATCCGTACGGCTCCCGTTTTTCAGTGTCGAAGCTGTCTTCACTTAGGCCAAATCGAAGGCTGAGATGGCGTTTCACGGCCTTGGACTCAGACTCTTCCTCTCTCGATTCTGACTCCTCCGACAAATTCGCTGCCGGGTAATCCTTTAAATCGATGTTTTTGGTCTGCCCACGAGAGTTGAATCCGTAAAGCTACAGACTTTGGAGTTCAATCGCTCTGTTCTGTTCTGTTCTATGAGCTCGTTGAAGTTTCTATTATTTGGTTCTGTATTTTAACGAGATGAGATCAGATTAGGTCTTTATATGAATGTTCTGTTCTGTTCTGTTCTGTTCTATGAGCTCGTTGAAGTTTCTATTTTTTGGAATATGATCGTTTTAAAGTTTCTAAATTTGTTTAATTTTGGTGCAGCTTTTGTATTATTGAAGGACCTGAAACAGTACAGGACTTTGCTAAAATGCAATTACAAGAGATTCAAGATAACATTAGAAGCCGTCGAAACAAGATCTTCTTGCACATGGAAGAGGTTTTATATTAGTTTCTTTGAAGTGGGAAGCCTTTAGTTTCTAAAACTGTCTTCCTCCTTTGTTTAACTAACTGTAAATATTAGGTACGGAGGCTGAGAATACAACAAAGGATTAGAAACACAGAGCTTGGAATCGTAGACGAAGAGCAAGAACACGAGTTACCTAACTTCCCGTCCTTTATCCCATTCTTACCTCCATTGGTAAAGTATTAAAACAGTTTCTTTAAAGGGTATTGTGTGTTTTGTATTTTATCATAAACACATTTTCATTTTGCTGCTAGACTGCTGCCAATTTGAGAGTGTATTACGCAACTTGCTTCTCACTCATCGCTGGGATCATCCTATTTGGTGGCCTACTAGCTCCTACTGTAAGCCCCTTTGCTTCAAGATTAGCATATACTCCCTCTTTTTCGAAAAGATCCATGTATTAAAAGAAAAATGTATTATTTAATGGTAAATTATAAACTTCAAAAAGATAATTATGTTTATTAAAATTTATTGGTTAAAGTTGTGGAAAATCGTTAATAACAAAAAAATAATTAATTCATAATCAGTATTTAATGTGTTGTGAAAAAATTTAATACTCCCTCACTTTCATAATAAGTGTCATTCTGAGCTTATTTTCTTGTTACACAAAGAGTGTCACTTTACAATTCCAATGTAAATTATACTAACTTTCAGCTGAAAATTAATTGCAAACTGCATTGATTTTATAAATAATTTTATTTATCTAAAATACTATTGGTCAAAAAGGTATAATTAATTACAACTTACATATATTTCAACAACTTTCTTAATCTGTGTGAAAAATGTCACAACGACACTCTTTAAAAAACGGAGAGAGTACGTGTTTAAGTTTTTTCTTTTTTTTTATCAAAAAAGAAAAGAAAAGTTTAAACTCATATTTTTTTGAAACCGAGGGAGTATGAGTATTACTTTTTATTTATGTAATATAATAGTTTTAATTTGTAACTTCTGCAGCTAGAGCTGAAGCTAGGTATAGGAGGCACATCATATAAAGATTTCATTCAAAGCCTTCATCTACCTATGCAACTGAGGTTTAATAACATCTCTCTATATATATATGCATGTTGCGGCTCTATAGAAAAAGATGCTTTAACTCTTCTTGTGTGTGTTTCTCACTTGAATGATGACCAGTCAAGTAGACCCAATAGTAGCGTCCTTCTCCGGAGGAGCTGTTGGTGTGATCTCAGCTTTGATGGTAGTTGAAGTCAACAACGTGAAGCAGCAAGAGCACAAGAGATGCAAATACTGTCTAGGAACTGGTTATTAATGCTTCTTCCCACTCTGCTTGTGTGTTCATAAAGAGATTTAGATTTTTTTTTGGTTTTTTTAATAACTTTTCTTTATGTAATAACGCAGGGTATCTAGCATGTGCTCGTTGCTCTAGCACAGGTGCTCTTATTGTAGCTGAACCGGTCTCAGCTATTGCTGGAGGGAATCATTCTGTGTCAACATCCAAAACCGAAAGATGTTCAAACTGTTCTGGTGCTGGAAAGGTATATATAACCATAAAACCTAAAGGCCCAAAGGCCAAAAACCAAAGATGTGGATGATAAGTTGTGTATGTGTTTGTTATTGTTCAGGTGATGTGTCCGACATGTCTGTGCACAGGGATGGCTATGGCTAGCGAGCACGACCCTCGTATCGATCCTTTCCTTTGATTCCACTTCTCCAAGAAATCTATTTGTCCTTGTAACTTAAACATTGTATGTACTGATGGAATAATGAGAACCGTATCCTTTCATCTGTATATACACACAAAATGAAGTTGTTATATAATTGTTATTAGATAAACACTCTCCATATACTACTTAGTAGCTTTTTGAGTAATACTTTTTACTGATTCTTCAACTTACTGATGTTAACATTGTTACTCCTTCAAGCTTTTACTTCCATGGAAACTTCATTAAAACTCATATGAAATGGTTTGGTTCAGTAGGGCATAACCAAATTATACAATTCAAAGGAGACACAACAAGTCTTATGTCCAAACACAGTTAGCCCCAAGGAAGGAAGAACCGGACATTTATTTGAAGAAAAAAACACAAGTCCCTTAGTGCCCATTTTCACAGCAATTCTCTGAGCTCTCAACTATATCTTTGATGAACTTAATGAAAGAGCAGAGTCCACCGAAGAAGTTATGATCAATTACACCGTTACCATCAAGAACATGCGCGAAATCCACCAGCTTCACTCGCGCCCTCCTCCTCCTCTCATCACCACCCGATTCATTCTCGTAAACCATCAAGATCGAGCAAGAGTTGAAATGGTAAAGCGTCTGCGTCTCAAACCAAGCCTTGAGCTCCAGCAACTGCGCCAAGATCCCGTTAGTACCTCCGTAAACTTCTGACGCAAATGCACAGTCTGGTACCACCGAGTTCTCAGCAAGCGGGTTCGACGACACAAACTTCCTCAGAGCCGTTCTAGCACCATCAACCTTGTAGGCCAGAACAACCCTCTTGTCCGGTCTCCAGAACCCGGACTCCAGGTGGTCGAAAACCTTCAAACCCGAAACCCTAAACCCCAAAGAAACCGTGGTGGTCTCTCTATCTTTCTTTATACACTTGTCGAAATACTCTTCCGACACATCAGGGTACCACGTCCTGGACCCGATCTTGACATCCATAACAGAAGGCTTCGCGTAGCCGGAGACAACGTCTTCGAGAGCCAAATGCGGAAGCTTTCCTGATCCGTTAGATGCTTCCACCAGCTGAACGCCGTGGTACGCAGGGAAGTAGCCACGGATATGGTCGGGAACGTTCTTGTTGGAGGAGAAGGACTCGTAGAACTTAGCCTCGTTTTCGCCGCGCGCGTCGCCTTGAAGCGGCTTGTAGAATCTGCCTCGGTCGTCTACGAGGGGACCTAGCTTCCCATCTTTGGCGATGTGACCGGCTACTTGGTGTTCAGGGACCTTGAGCATCTTTTTCTGCAACACTGGAGAATAAACAAGAGAGGACTTGTAAAAGTTTCTCAGCCTTTTGGTTTAATCAGAAGGAGGGAAACACATATAAAGCAAACGCAGAGTCAAGATACGGCGTCGTTTTAGAGAGATCATCGTTTCATATATATAACAGAGTTCCTCGAGTTCATCGAAGAAGAAAGAGAAAATGAAACAAACACATAATCACACGATCATAAATAAATTGAAATCTTTTAAAAGTGAAAAAAGCGTATCGAAAAGTTAAGAACTTTCGATTAAAATATGCACTGAATCGGAAAAGTACGATCTTTTGTTAATCGAGTAGGTGCAAGACGAAGAACATCATCAATGCTTAAGAGATTGATCGAAAGAACATTGAGGAAGAAAACATTACCAAAGAAATCTCCACGGAGAGAGAGAAGAGAATCAAACAATGAATGAGCAAAGACGGAACATCAAGTTGTGTGTGGTTGTAATGAAAAAAAAAAATGCTAAGCTATCTTTGTCGGGAAGACAAATTAATAACTGAATCAATTCTCTTTTTGCAAATGGTGTAAATACTAAACCGGGTCTTAGAGAACCGGTTTGTATTTCTTTTTTGTAATTGTTGGAATCAAAAATGCTATCGCTGTCTTGTCGGGAATACGAATAAGCTGAATCAATTCGTTTATGCAAATGGTCGGCATATTAAACCGGACTCGTAATGAGACAATTAATCAAAACCGGGTTTTAAACCAAACCGGTTTGATTTTTTTAAATTATTTGGTAACCAGTTTGAGCATATATATAGGACTCCTCCGAAGAAGATCTTTACAAATTTGCCGTCATCTTTTACCTCCGGGTGACGAAATTAGGTAGGGGTGGGCATTTTACCCGATACCCGAACCCGTACCCGAACCCGACCGAAAAACCCGAACCGAAACCGAACCGAAGTAGCAAAATACCCGAACGGATATTGAATTAAGAGAGATTGGATATCCGAACCCGAACGGGTAATACCCGAACCCGAATGGATATCCGAAGATAACCGAACATATGTATACTTAGGTCTATATTCCTAGTTTACTTCTTTAATTTTATTCAAAATGTTTATTTTTATTATGCACATAGTTCAAAATTAGATAATTTACATATAATTGGAAAAAAGTGAAATTTTTACTCATTTAAAATGCATGTCAAGATTTTTATTTCATTCATTAATAAAAGTTACATCCAAAATTTAAAAATAATAATCAATTTATTATCTTTTATTTGTAAAATGTTATCTTCAAATTTATTAATCATTCGATTGTCAGAAAATAAAAAAATCAGTTAAGTGAAATTTATATTTTTTAAATACAAAAAAACTTGAGAAATGAAAATTTAATATTTTTTCCAAAATCTAAATATCCGAAAACCCGACCCGAAATACCCGAACCCGAACTAAAAATACCCGAACCCGACCCGAAGTAAAGAAATACCCGAACGGGTATTACACTCCTATACCGAAATACCCGAAAATCCGAAATACCCGATCCGAACCCGAACGGGTACCCGAACGCCCACCCCTAAAATTAGGGTTTAGGTGATGATTTCTAATTCGACTGTCTTCTTTGTGATTATCGTTCTTGTTCAATCATCCATGGTTCTGTTAAAAACCCTGACTTTAGAGCTCATTGTGCTTAAATGTATCTTCTTGGGTTCTAGGTTTTTATAAAAACCCTAACTTTAGAGCTCACTGTACTTAAATGTTATCTTCTTTGTATTCCTCCAGAATCTGTTAAGCTCTGCTGATAACGAAGCAAATGGGTCGTTTCAAAAACGTAAGTAAAAACACGTCTCTGTGTTGAGTTTCTTTACCATACAAAGTGATAATGTTATTGACTGTGTGTTTTGGGTGATGATATATTAGAATAAGAAGGGTAGGGTCAATGTGAAGCCTATTGTGATGAAGAAGAACAACAACAATCAAGCCAACGTTGATCACGTGACCGGCGACAAGATCCCAAAAAGCTTCGTCTTTTCGAGGACGAAGCTTCCCGCCTCTGTCAAACAGCTTCAGATTTGAGGAAGCTCATGCTTCCCTACACTGCTCTCAGTCTCAAGGTAAAAGTGTTGTTTTAAATAGAGGGTTGTGATTTGAGTGACACCATTGCTGATGATCCAAATGTTGTTTACCTTTCGCCAGGAGAAGAAGAGGAACACTTTGAGAGACTTTTTGAATGTATCAGGACCAATGGGTGTTACTCATTTCCTTATGCTGAAGAAAACAGCCTCTGCTTTGTCTCTAAGAGTAGCGAGATCACCTCAGGGTCCTACTCTGACGTTCAAGATTCATCAGTATTCGTTAGCTTCGGATATAGCTAAGTCTCAGCTTCGGCCTAGATGTCCTCCTGATCTTTTCAAAATCCCCCCTTTGGTAAAATCAATCTTTATCTCTCTCTCTCTCTCTCTCTTACTCCCTCCCTGTTTGGTTTCATGCTAACACACTGAGAAGTGTTGTCTTGGTTTTTAGATTGTACTTTATGGATTTGACCCTCAGGAGCCGCATCTGTTGCTAGCTACCAAAATGTTTCGGAAAATATTCCCAGATCTTGATGTCGACACAGTAAGTTTGTTTGTGCTTTTTTTTTTAAATTACTAAGCTTGTTACTTTCAGCTTATTTGATTGTGAAATAATATTTGTGTCAGATCAAGCTCTCCACGTGTCAGAGATTAGTACTCATGAACTACAACAAAGACACGAAACTCATTGATTTCCGGCATTATTCCCTAAGGCTTCAGCCTGTAGGGGTGTCTCGAAGGCTCAGAAAGTTTGTGGAGAAGCATGAGGTTCCTGATCTTAGGAATCTTCAGGATGTTAGTGACTTTCTCACCAAGTAAGGATCTCATTTTGATTCCTCAACGTGAAAATGAATCATTTTTTATTGTTTGGTGGGGTCTTTATATTTTTTTTCAGGGCTGGGTATGGATCAGAGAGCGAAGGAGATGAGGAAGCGGCGACGGTGACACTGTCATCTGATCTAGGCAGAGTGAACAGGGGGTCCACAAAGAGTGCGGTGAAACTGCAAGAGATTGGACCGAGGATGACTATGCAGCTAGTTAAAGTGGAGGAAGGGTTGTGTTCGGGAGAAATCATGTTTGATGAATCTGGTAGATGCTCATCTTATCACCCCACATTGAGTATTTTTTTTTTTTTCAAAATGTTGTCTACCACATGACGAATCAACTGATTTTTGTGTTGTTTACATCGGTTTGTTTCAGAAAATGTGGATGAAACTACAGCCAAGAAGACGCAAAATGAAGATGAAGATGAAGATGAAGATGAAGAGGGTGAGGAAGGTAGTGAAGAAGAAGGTGAGGAGGGTAGTGAAGAAGACATGGATGAAGAAGATGTTGAAGATTAAGAGACTTTAGATATAGCAAATTTTTGTTCTATTATAATTGTGTGTTATTAGTCACTCCTCTATAACTATGTGCGTCTTTAGATGAGACTTTGAGTTAAAGCAAGTTTTCTTCTTTGAATCTCTTAAATAGACATGTATTGTCTGGTTAAATATACACGGTTAGACTTGATCGTTTAAAACAATTTCTGCGACCGCTTCACATTTGGGGGCAATGAACAAACAAAACTAATAAATAGAATGATGCTGAAGAGGTCCAACGACAATAGTTACAACTTTTGCAAACTACAAACTTACAATTTCCCAAGTGTGTAAAGATGGGATGATGCTGCGTTGAATGTTCTCAGACAAGATGAATGAGCGAGTTAAGTGAACACTGAACAGTCTATTCAACTCGAATGAGTCTACAATATCAATCAAAAGTTTCCTCTCCAATTTAGTGGAAAAGTAAACGAACAAAGACAAGTTTTCAGCGATGAGCGATAACAGTTTGTCCAAAACATTACCATAATTCTCTATCTTAATATGCTACAGCAGAAAACACAAATAAAATCAAAAACAACATTTAGAAGAAAAAAAATCTTAATCTTTCTTTTCAAACAGCTTTGCTTCTCATTCTAAAACACCTTTTTTTCTTCTAATTATCACGTCTCGGTTGCCTTTTGCGGGGAGCAGCGGTTTCTTCCTTCTTCTCTGACTCATCTCCACTCTTTGAACTCTCTCCTACTTCTGGTTTCTTCTTCTTCTCCACAGTTGCCGCCGGCGCCACCTGTAACAAACCCTTTTTTTTTAGCTTCTTCACTTGCTTACATATTAAAAATGCCATGAAAGTTACAGAGGCAATATTACCTTTTTGCCACCGAAGATAAGCTTGATGAAGAGCGAGAAGAATACTACGACAATGGAGACTAGGACACCAATGGTTAAGTTTGGTTGTTCCTCGGCTTTCTCAATCAGTTCCTACAAAAACGACACCATTTTCAAAATCTCTTTTTGGTCTGAGTCATCCTCATAAGTCATAACATGCAAAACATGGTTTAAATGAAGGAGAGCTTACCGTGATCTTAGACTTGTATGCACTTAGGAAAGATAGGTCTGCAACCTTGTTCAACAGATCGAACACTACCTTCTGCAAAACATCATTCACATATGTAACTATTTATACCATAAAGCCATATGTGTATAATTCTGTTGGAAAATCAGTTATTACCTGGTAGCTCTTGAGACCATCTGCAGATTCAGCAGCCTTCTCTTCCGCCTGTTGTTTCTCTTTCTCAACATCGAACTTAGGCTTCCACGTCGTCTGTCTGTAACTCTCAGCGACCTTCTCGTCTTTCGCTATCAAAATGTTGTCAAACAGGATACCGTCTTGCATTGTCCAGATCTCAATACCGATGGCTGCAATGGGCTCGTAATCAGGTCTGTCTAGCTCGAAGTAGTCAGGGTTAGGGATGTCTCTGGGCTTCCAGATTCCCTTGTAAGCAGGGTTATCTATCATAGGCGCACTCCACTTGCCCTTGTAAGCAGGGTTCTTCTTCATCGGTCTCTTCCATTCACCGCATCCTGGTGCTGACTCGCACTTGGGGTTGTCAATCTTTGGAGCCTCCCACATACCATCTTCCTCATCGTCCCAGTCTTCGGGTTTGGTCGCCTCTGGGTCGTCAACCTCTTCAGGCTCATCATCTAACCATCCTTCCGGTTTCTCAGCTTCCTCGTCTTCGATCTCCATGGGCGCTTCCTCGTCCCAGTCCTCAGGCTTCACGGCGTTAGGATCAGGAATCTTGGCTCTCTCATCCCAGTCTTCTGGTTTCTTGTCTTCAGGGTCAGGGATGGTCTTGTCAGGGATCAAAGCAGGCTCAAAGTCCTCTCCAGAGAGTAAGTTTGCCTTCTTCTTCTCCTCTCCATCAACCAAAATTCTAACCTCGTTGTCTGGCTTCAAGATGGCGGTGTAGACATGGGAAAGCTTGTCATAAGGAACAGAGGGAGGGAACTTGAGATGATGCTCAACGTACTCCCCGCTCTTGGGGTTCTTGTGCTTCAAGATGAAATGAACTTTGTTCGTAGCTCCACACTTGTCAGGCCCAAACATGATAGAGTAAGGAGACTCACTATCAAATCCCTCAGGTGTCCATCCAGCTTCCTGAGGACGGAGGTACTTCAAGTAAGCACCACCACACTCGAGCCCTTCCTGGAAACGAACCTCGTACTGAAGAACAATCGTTCCTTCCTTGAGGTTAAGCGGCTCGTCAAGAACCTTCACTATACCGTACTTACGAGCCTTCTCGCTCACGAGAAGTCCGTAATCATCATGTCCCTCACTCTTCTCATGCTTCCACACACCTGAAAAACGGATAAATTAGTCTTAACAAAGAAGCTTCTATGCAAAAATGGGAGAATCATCAACAGCAAGAGCAAGATTCAAGTGTTAACCACACAAAACAATAACATGCATGCTCTAATGCCTTGAGCAAATCAGTCTATAAAGAGCAAAGCTATTGCATTATAAGATCAACCATTCAACATCATAACGTGAGATGATGAATTATACTACTACTAAGCAAGATTTGATTCATCTACATGATGAGTGCAACACATTACAACTCAGATTGATTCAAAATTTCGCATCAACATTCTCAGATTCGACTCCTCTATATGTACAGATAATTCAAATTCCTAACCAATACGCAGATCGGAACAACAACACAGTGAGAGTGTACAGATCTACAACAATACCTTCGTAATCGCCATTCTTCGAAACGATCCAGCGACCATCAAACGCCTCGTCGAACGATTCATACAACACCTGAACAATTAAAAAAAAACGAAAACTCAGATCTAAATCTTCAGATCTATAAACCGAGAAAAACCGAAATTTACCGTTTGATCGTCGTCACAGTAGCAAAGCTTCTGGAGCGAAACGAAAACTAAGATAAGCAAAACGGCGGAGAATAGCTGCCGGTCTCTCATCATCGGGAATCTTAACGGTTGTTCACCGGAGAGTGAATCGGAGAGAGAGTATAGAGAGGATGTGATTTTCCGGAGAGTTATGAGTTTCTATGAATAATTTATATATTCAATCCCGTAGAGTCTGTTGAGTGTGTCAATCTGTTGTTTCAACCAATGAAATGGTTCGCCACGCGATGGTGACCAATTATAAGGCGCCACGTCGATTAAAATGAGCTCGCTTACGTGCGTAGTTACACGTGCACGTTACGGCTAGTTTAAGATAGTTATTGGGCTGGGCCTACTAAAGAACCTAAGAGTCTCGGAGAGTTTCTTCTAACTCTGTCTGTATATGCAATTCAAAATTTTCTAATCAGCAGCCTATTAAATTGGACTTTTGTTTAGTAGTTTAATTTTGTTTATGTTTACTTATCTATTACAAACTATGAAAATTATTTGGTCGTCAATTCTACTACCTCGTAGGAGTTCACTTCTCTGCTTTGTGTATATTAATCACTTTTTTGTATTAATCACTTATTCATCAGTTCATTATAAGAGCTATTCCCCCCACAAAAAGATAGCTAGAGGTCTTTTCTTCCCATTCACTTGCCTGGTCGTTATGTTGCTCTTACCAATCTCGCCATACATAAAATTTGCACGTCACATAGTTCACGAGAATTGAGCTTGTCCACTTCATTGTTTCTCCATGCATAAAACATAACGTACATCATTCTCTCTACATAACGTTCAGTTATTTTAATACTAAACGTCATTTACTATTGCTACTATTAGTTTTCGTGAGGCTTAACTTTCGAACAGAAAATGGGTGTATTCCCTGGGTTTGGTAGCTGGATCAATCAGAACAGTCAACAGCCTCTTAAAGTCAGCTTCATATCCATCAATCATAGGACCCGATGATGTCAAATATAAATACAAAAACACATTATCTCGTTTTAAGTTTCTTTTTGTCCAAGATAACTCAGACTTAAGATACTACTTTGTAAAATATTTTCTTCATTTATATGATATTTAGCAAAACATATATAAACACATTTCATTCTGTTTGTTGTACGTAGGCAGAGGCCAAGAGATCTGAAAATGTGGACTCAGAGGAAGACGATTTTAAATATCCTGATAAGATCTATTTTGATCTAAATGACGAGCAGAAGCAACTAGATCTTTGGCATGAAGCAGAGAAGAAGCATCCATGGCATAATGCATCTCCTAAGATCAAGGTATAATATAAATATCACCCCACACAAAATACAATACCCATATCGTTTTTTCTTTCGCCTTGGTAGAATCAAGAACAAAGATCCTGAAAAAAATCTTATGTTTTTGATGTTTGAAGGTGACACATGAAAATGGTTTTTACCATATGAACATAGAAATGACCGTAGGGCTGCATCCAGAATTGCTCTACGGCTATTTGATTGATCCAGGAAGTGGTACATTTCACGATTTGCGCAAACGGCGCCAACTTATGGTTTCTTTTCTAATCATTAAAAAAAAAATCAATGT
>NC_079519.1:29543252-29584382 GCF_000801105.2 Raphanus sativus | reverse complement strand
TATTTTTTTGAGCGAACATACACACACATATAAATAACATTTACATGTTAATCATACTAATTATATATCTCCATACATAAAGTTTCTTTTTTCATAAACAATACAAACAGTAAAAACACGTATCACATATTAACAAGTAACCATTTCCATGTAAATATGTATTCGAAATAATTCTTACATTGGATGGTGAAAAAAAATTAAACGAGTTTAAAGCTGAAATATCTATAAAGAAATATATATGGATTAATTTTTTTCACTGCAAATTAGTTTTAGAGTTGAAAATTTATAAAACATAGCATAGTGTATTAGATCACACACTGTCTAACCGGATACAAAAATCTACATCACCTAAAAAATAGTTCCATCAAAATTTACCAAGTCCAAAACTAGTTCTATCAATCCATATCCAGAACACTGAAACAAATAGATAGAAGATTACTGTCAAATTATATATTGATAATAATGCATGCCATACATTGAAAAAAAAACAAATAAATATCACAATTTGGGTTGATCTTCAAACAATAGCAAGTATGCAAATATGCATATTTTATTGAGCTGAATTCAAAGTTTGCAAAAGAGAAACTAAACACACTAATTTCATTCTTTTGAGGTATGAAATAGTACTTTTCTTGAAAACACACTTTCATTCTTTGAGGTATGAAATACTTTTCTTGAATGTACACCTATAGCAATAAAACAAAAAGTTTGTAATGATAGTTAGGAGAAGTACATACGTTTATTAGCTTATTCTCATTGAGGATGGTCGGACTTAATATGGTAGGCTACATTCGGTAAAAAATGATCCACCAATTATCAACAGATAATATTGGGACCATGTTATAGCTATAGTATAATCATATGCAAAACTTCGTACTCGTTTTTTTAACTTATTTTATGTGCCTACTTCATACAGATCCATAACCCTGATCGATAATTCCAATGTCTTTCAACTGTCTTCCATTCTTTGTCCTCTTCTAATTTTCTTCGATTGGAGCGATCTAGCTCATAAGCAAAATATTCGTATGATAATGTTCAAAAAAATAATCATATGACATATAATCAGTTGGTATAATAAGTTAGAACGGACAAAATATATATCAACATGAATGCAAGATTATATGTTGGCATACTAGTTAACATTTCATTGGTTTAGTCAAGGAAAGGGTAAAATATAATACATATAGTTAATTTGTTGCTTTTAAGAGTTGCCATAATCTCACAATCAAATTTAATGTGCCAAATAAAATTGTATCTTAATAATAGAAATTAAACGTGACATGGTCCAATTTGCACAGACCAGAAAGAAAGATATGAAGGACGGGTAAAAAGGTAAGTGATCATTGTACTAACTTAATACTACTAAGCAGTAGTAAAGTGGGAAATGGTTGACTTGTCGTCATAGATTGGATTTGATTCATGATGATAGATAAAAAGATAAGTGATCATTTGCTTCATTAGAAAATTTGCAGGCGAACTAATTGTCAACATTTTTGTTTTGTTTTGAGAGATTAATTGGATTTCGGTTCATATGTACTTCTTTTTAATATAAAAAAAAAATCATTTGTACCAAATAAAACCGAACCAAACCAAATAATAAAGTAAATCAGTTGAACCAATGATACAAAATCCGATCTGTACATGAAAGCAAACTCGGGCCGAGCCTATGAAAATAAAGTCCAATTCACGAGACAAATCGGGTTTCACCGTCGTTCTGCGCCACCGTCGATTCGAAAGAGAGAAACTTTCAGTTAGATGAATTAAATTGTAATTGATCTGTTACCTGTAGACTTGATATCTGCAAACACTCACATTTAGAGCCTTAGACAATGGCGGCTTGGCAGAGTTTCGCTCATGTGGAGGTTCAGAGAATTGTAAAATCATTTCTGATACTTTATCTTTGATAAACCATTTATTTGTGTAAGCTATTGATTTGTGATAGCAGCTGAAGCCTTTGTAAAATCATTTCTGATACTTTATCCTTGATAAACCATTTATTTGTGTAAGCTATTAATTTGTGATAGCAGCTCAAGCTTTTGTTGGGAAGGAAAAGAGGATATCAATCCATCCATGGGAAAGAAAAATGCAGATTGATGATAAGAAATGACATTATTATATTTCATTATTATAATAGTTAAAGAAGAAAAAAAAGACAGAAAATACATTATTTTTCAATCCAACGTAATGCTAAACCAGATGGTTCATTAAGGTGTCTTGCAAAGTATATTCCATCAAGTTTAGCCGTCCATATTCGTATCTGACCACATCGAGGGATAAGTCTTGGTCCTGCTTTGTACATTTGAACGTCAAAGACAAACTTATTGTTAGGTCCTTGCCTTAACAAACAATTCCATGTTGTTAAATTAGGGATCTCGTCATGGAATGCGATGACATATGGGGTAGCATTGAAGGCCATGTTTTTTATGCCTAAATCATCCTTGTTGGAATAACAATGGTACTCGAGATTTCTACCAGGACCGAGTTCGTTATGTATTACAACACGTTTTTAACGCAAGCTTCTTGTCCACTAAAGTATGCAATGATAACCAAGAAAAAAGTACGAGGTGTTTCATTTTTTCCTTATGATCTAATTGATCACGAATGGTGTAACAAATGCATAATTGCATAGTATTTATAAATGATTTTAGTGTGGAATATCTTTCGTTTAAAGTAATAAATATTATCATACTTAATTAGTAAGTTTTTATTTGACCAAAATTTATTAGTACAAATTCTTTTAATAAATATCAATGTTGACCGTATCTTTCAAGATTTATGTTAATCATGTTTGATTAGTACTCCCTCCATTTCGAATTAGATGTCGCTTTGGAGCAAAATTTTCGTTTCAAAATAAATGTCGTTTTATGATTTCAATGCAAAATTTATTGATTTTTTAGTCTAATCTATTTTTCTATAGGTTGAAATCTAGTTAGGTGTATTGGTAATGATGTTTTTATCTAGTAAATATACAAAACTAAATGTTTATTAATCTGTGTGTCGAAGTCTAGAACGACAAATAAATTGAAACGGAAGGAGTATGTAATAATGACAAATTGTAAATTTGTTTCTAAGAAATCTATATTTTAGATTTACTGAATTGTAATAATGACAAATTGTAAACAAGACATTAATATTGTTTACTAAATTTTGATTGGTTAAAATTTATAGAAATAGTTAAATACGGAAAATGATGCATTTATTGTAAAATATTACGTGTTTTCTTAATAAGTGAGAAAACTCTATAATATGCATTATTTTTGAAACAAAAGAAATATTTTTTTATAATATAATATCTCTTCTTTACGACGGACGATTAACAACAAATCGCTTCTCGAGGTAAATTCGTCGTAATCCCCCTTTTACACGAATTTACAACGAAGCGTCCTGGTAAATAAAGTTTTTGTAGTGCTCTTAAACTAATTTACGATTTGCCATATATTTTACACCCTTTTCCTGTTTGCTATTCTTTATTAACTTTATGTTTATATTTTTATTTTATGTAATCTACATTTCTTAGATCGATACTTTTATGCTTTTGATATTGAAAATGTCCAATGGCCATTTAAAGTAAGCATGCTCATTCATTAGTATCCCAATTGCGTATCTAATTAATATAATAGTAGTAGTACTTTACATGATTATTAAGTTAGATTAGATCATGACCCGCACACTCGCACGGGTGTTCGTTTTCGATTTAAAATGTTATAAGTATTTTATACGGTTATCTAATTGTTATCATATCATATCATACCTAATGCATCAAATATTTTTTATAGGGGTGGGCAAAAAATTCAAATCAAACCGAACCGACCGAACCAAACCGAACCGATTCAACCGAAGTTAAACCGATCCAAACCAAACTGTACTCTTTGTATAACCCAATTGGTTCATGTTTTACTCAACTCGAATAGTTTAGTTTGGTTTGAGTTTAAACCGAACCAAACCGATAACCCAATATATTTATATATATATTAGGTTTGAGTTTAAACCGAACCAAACCAATAACCCAATATAATAAAAGTTTTGTTTTCCATTTTTTCTAACTTCCATATATTTTTAAGAAATTCCAAATATGATTCAAAAAATACTATTATATATATATTCTTTAATCTTAATGCCTAAAGATTGTACTCAAAACAAAATCTAAAAACTATAAGCATCTAAATTGTAACCGTTTTGTCTCGTTCTTCTCTAATATCCATTGTTTAAAGGTAAAATTATGTAACAAAGTTATTGTTTGGTATTTTTAGTTTTTGGATACATTATTTTTTGACTTTTAGAAATGGATTTTTTTAGATAACAAAGTTTATATTTCTACTTTATCTTTTATAGTTCGCATATTCAAACTATACCGAACCAAACTAAACCATAATAAAGTAAACCGAACTAAATCAAACTCAAACTAAACTAAATCTAAACCAAACCGAACCAAGCTAAACTCAAACTGAATCCAAACCAAAGCTAATTTGGTTTTAGTTGGGTTGAATTTTATAAAACCCAAATTAACCAAACCAAACCGAACCCAAACCAAAACCGAAACTAAACCAATATGCCCACTCCTAACTTTTTAAGATTTTCTTGAAATCTAAAATAAATCGTATCATATCATATTTTGTGATTAGTAAGTATTTTGAAATCAGTTTTAAATGTGGGAGCTTAAATGTAGGGGATTATATATAAATAAGTTAGATATGGATGAGAACTTACTAATTAATAATTTACAAACTTGATGAAAGTTGAGTGTAAAACGGAATGATAGGATTTTTTCAAAGAATCTTGTGTTTAATTTTATGATCAGTTAGATATGAATCCGTAATCTAATTTTGAATCAGTTGTAAATGTGAAAGCCAAAATTTAGGCGATTAGTATGTTAAGAAATTTAGTTTCTATGTATTTTAATCATTATCCACAAAATCATTTAGTTGTTAATTTCCATGTATTTGCCATGAAATCATACCACCTAGATATTTGCCATCAAATATACACGTAAAATCTTTATCTATATCGATTTTGTGTTTGAAATTACTCGATTTTATATAGATATGGGTAATATTAATAAATATATAGGCTAACCGAATGGTTTTTAATTGAAGGTGAATTTGGCAATAAACCAAACAAACCGTCTGGTACAAACACTTGTTACAAAGTCCTTTTGTTTTAAAGATTTTATGTGTATATTGGAAAACACTTGTTACAATGTTTTTAAAAAAAATCATACGCAAATTTTAAAAAGTTTGGTTAGAGATTGGAGCTGGTTGATGGTTAGACATAAGGCTACCCAACTAATTTTTGATTGATTTTCAATATGATACTAGATCTTGACCCGTGCGACCGCACGAGTATTAATTTTCAGTTTTAGTTTTTATTTATACTAAATAGTATATTTATAATATTTGATCATTTTATAATGACTAAGCTAGGGATAAGTAATTGGGTATCCAGTCGAATTCAGTTAAAATTTATTCGGATTTGAGATTTTCGAGTTTAAAGATTCTAACTCTATTCGGGTATTGACAAAACTTTGGTTCCGGTTTGATTAGATCTTTGCGGGTTTGATAACCCGTTTAAATTATTTTTAAATTTTCAAAATTTATATATCTTTAAATATCCTTCAATCTAAAATATAACATGTATTTTTGAGTAATGTAAGCTAAAGTACCTAAATTAAAATTAAAATAAATTTAACTTGAATATTTGGATGAAGAATATATATATATATATATATATATATATATTTTAAGTATTTTTGGTGTTTTGATTATTGTTTATCTACTTTAGATGTTTACTTTTGACTATTTTTTATATTTCAAATCAACTTAAAATAGCCTATATCTGGATATTAACTCGAAAAATAGCTAACATATTGAAGTATATAAATATGATTTAAATACATTCGAATATCCGAAACATTTCGTTCAGATAAGGTTTAGTTATGGTTCTCTAGATACCAAATGGTAAATCCGTTTGGATATTATCTAGTTTCGGTTTAAATTTGGTAATAATTTTTTCGTTCAGATCGTTCAGATTTGTTCGATGATGACATTTGGAAGCAATGTGATCAAAAAGGGGGTGAAAGATGAGCATGGATGGAGGCCTTAGAGAAATCTTCTGTTGCTAAGATTTTTGGAGACACAGGAAATTGAGTTAGCTTTCTAATGAAAGTGGTTTAAAGTCATTTGGAGATGTAATGGAGGAGTTATGATCAATTTACTAGAGGCATATCTATCCTGGTCGAGAACCACAGAGTGACTTTCTGGAGCGATCCCTTAAGGTAGCTCCCAACCAGAGCGACCAACCAGAGCGACCTACCTAAGTCGCTCGCGTTTTCATCGTCCGGAGACACAAAAATGGAGGCTGGAGCGACCTCTCAGAGCGACCCCCCAAGGTTGCTCCCAACCCCAGAGCGACTTCCTGGAGTGACCCTCTGAGGTCGCTCCGCTTTATCTGCTGCACGATTTTATTATTTTTCAAGACTTTTTTGCAATTGTTGTGCACGTTTTTGCACTTGGAAAACCTAATGTTTAAGTACTATGTAGCCACCATTTGGCAGATTATCTTTTATCTATTGAAGAACACAAACTCTCTCAAGAAAAACATCTCTTTTTGGCTTGATTTGTTATTGTTCTTGTGATCTCTCATATATTTCTCTACATGATTAATCTGAAATCCATCATGGGTTTAAGAGGAATCATGGAGATTAGTGAGTAATCACCTTTTGGATTCATGGGTTAGGGTGATTAAGGGTGATTAGGCTAGTTCTAGGATGTTTTAGGTGTAGATCATACTTGTTCCTTGCTAGTAGGGTGATCTTAATGCATCATTTGAATAGGCCACTCAAAGGGTGATCTCTAGGCATTTTTCACCCAAAAGGTGTTGATGAAATGCACGAGTCAACTCTCCTAGGCTCTTAGTGTACTTTGCCAAAGATATTTATTGTTAAAGATGCTAAGATAGCTAATAGACTTGTTAGTAATGATTGCTTGCATGTTATTCAACCAAAGACATTTGATGTTTGAGACATGTTAGCAAATGAGCATTCATCTAGACATAGAGCTTGCTTAGAATTGTGTCTAGGCTTAAGGCTAATAGTTTGATTGATTCATTTGTCGTCCTTAGTTCGAAACTTGATCACCCAAGGTCTAAATCCCTATACCCATGAGTTCTCCTTTCCAATAGCTTAAGAGTATCATTTTACTGCTTTGCATTAGCTTTAATCATTAGTTTAGAATTCTTCAAATCACTGGTTGCACTTAGATTAGGCAAATACTTGCATTCTTTCTGCATTTGAATCCCTCAGAATTGGTTCGACAACTTACTTCCACTTTACTATCATTTGACTTAGGAGCCTCAAAACTCCTAACATCAGTTTATACAGGCACGAGACTTGGATGTTTCCACTATGTATTAGGTTCTTTTTTTAACCGTTCGATTGATCCGACGGTTCTTAAGAGATTATGCTTTTTCCTTTTTTGAACAACTATTTTTCCAAATTTTGATTTCAAAACTGTGCAAAATAGAAAAAGATCACAATTGGTGGTCTTGTCGTTTGGACAAAACTTGGGTTCACCCTCTGTGGTGAACCTTTAAATTCACCACTTGATTTATAATCAATCAAAATGACATGTGAATAATTAAATAAAAAATATTAAATATTTTTAAAAATAGCTAAAAAAGAATAATGCAAATTCTAAATCATAAATCTTAATTTCTCTAAACCCTAAACATTAATTCCTAAATCCAAACCCTATACCCTAAACTAATATCCTAAACCCAAATCATATACCCTAAACTCAAATCGTATACGCTAAACGCAAATCCTAGACCTTAAACCCAAATCATATATCCAAATGATAGACCCTAAACCCCAAACCGTATACTCTAAACTCAAATTCTAAACCCTAAACCCAAACCGTAAACCATAAATCTAAACTCTATATCCTAAACCCAAACCATAGACCCTAAACCCAAACCGTATACTCTAAACCCAAATCATAAATCATAAACTCAAACCATATACCCTAAGGGTTTAGAATTTAGTTTTAGGGTTTGGATTTAGGGTTTAGAATTTAGTTTTAGGGTATACGGTTTGGGTTTAGGGTCTAACATTTGGATCTAGGGTTTAGATTTAAGGTTTACGGTTTGGGTTTAATTTCTAGGATTTGGGTTTAGGGTTTAGAATTTGGGTTTAGGGTTCATGATTTGAATTTAGGGTATATGGTTTGGATTTAAGAATTAATATTTAGGGTTTATAAATTAAGATTTAGGGTTTATAATTGACATTATTCATTTTTAGCTATTTTTAAATATATTTAATATTTTTTATCTAATTATCCATATGTCACTTTAATTGGTTATAAATCAAGTGGTGAATTTAAAGGTTCACCTAAGGGGTGAACCCAAGTCTTGTCCTTGTCGTTTATGCTCGGAATGAGAAAAACATATCAAGCATTGCGGATTTTAGTAGATCAAAAGAAGATTTAGTATAGCAAGAGTGGTTTAAACCAATCTAGCGGTAAAAAGTAGAATAAACGGCTTAAAGAATTTATATATTTAAATGTTGAAAATGGATAAAAAATGACAAATAGTCTCTCATATCGTATAACTTACAATTTTATATTGCGTCTAATATCTTATGTGATTTTGGTATTATGCGATTCTTGTTAAGACAAGCCAAAGCTTTGGACACTTTTGAACTTCATCAGCGATTTAAATATATCAGATAAACTCATATGTTACTTAATATTTTGATATATCTTATTATGTGACTAAAAAGATCTTAGTCTATATAAATATTGGCTAGAGTTTTTAAAGATGTAAAATACATTATTTTTTCTTCCAACGAAGTGCTAAAACTGATGGTACTCTAAAATTTCTTGTAAAGTATATCCCATCAAGTCTGGTCGTCCATACACGCAGCTGACCACATCGAGGGATAATTCTATCTCCCTTATTGTATACTTCAACATCATAATAATATTCCAGTCTAGTTCCTTGCCTAAAAGAACAAGTCCATCTTGTTGCACTATATAGTGCTTCATGGAATTTGATAGTATATGAAAATTTGTAGCCCAATTTTTGTATGCCTAAATCATCGTGTTCGGAAAAACAATGAAATTCAAGAGTTCTACCAACACCTAGGTCGTTCTGAATTACAACACGGTCTAGTTCGCAAGCTTTATTTGGACTAAAATATGTCATTATGATTAGTAATATAAAAAGTATTAGGTGTTTCATTTTTCTTTGGATCTAAATGATGAGTAACAATGGAACTGATGTGAAGTATTTATATTATTTTTTCGAGTGTAAAATCTTTTTGTTTAAAGTACTAACTAATAAAGTTTATTTCATACATAAATTTTGATAAGTTGTTAGGTATCTTTAAATCTTACTTTTTCAGAAATTTAATATTTCGAAATTTTCTCTTGAAATAAATTTGGAGATTTACCATGTGTCTTTCTGTTTTGTTATTCTTAATTTAATGATTTTAATGTTTGTGTTTTATTTTATGTTTTATGATAATAAATAGTTTTCCATATGCACAACGCATAAGTCATTTTTTGGCTTATATAAGAAAATAACACTTCTTTGTGCTCTTTCTTCTTTGTCAAGGGGTTTTTTTTTTTTGGTCAAACCTATTGGATATATTTTTGGGCTTTGCAATATGCTCAATACAATTAATTGCAAAATTATAGTCTTCTTTGAAACTTAAAAATGTAGTATAATAAGTTTTTAAAGAAAAAATGAAATTCATATGCTCTGTGATTCAAAGTGTCTTTGAACACAATCAAATCGTTGTCAAAGTAATTTTAAAAAATCAAATCAAAACAAAACATATCTTATTTTCTTTGTTTTTGTTTTTCTCTTTTTTTTGTTATCTAATCAATACTTGTCATCATTTATCTCACTAAAAACAATATCTATAATATTAAATCAAAATCCCTACTAGGATTCTGTACTATTTTAAAATTATTTACAATGCTATACCATTTCTTTATTTGATATTTTTAATTATTTTCTCCATTATTCATTCCTTTCTTTTTTTGGTTAAATTGAGATATAAAAACTTTTTGAGAAAATTTGGGGAAATACCTTCATATAAGAATATATTTTAAAAACTATACCATTATATAATATTTTGAAAAACTATACTTACTCTTTTTTTTGGCAACGACTACACTTACTCATACTTCAAATTACCAAATTATTCAATTGAAATCTTTATATTTATTTTATCATATCATATAACTTATAAATAGGTTTGTCAACTACATCAATTTAATATTTAATCGAATATTAATGGAGAAATATGTAACAACACACTTTGTAAAAGTATATATACTAATCCTATTTATATTTGTCTCTTACGACCACAAATCTATTTTGTTTTAATTTTTTATACTTTTGTTTATTATTTAATTTCATATTGCGTCTAATATCTTATGTGATTTTGGTATTATGTGATTCTTTGTAAGACAAGGCCAAAGCTTTGGACACTTTTAAACTTCATCAGCGATTTAGCATGCAAATAAATATATCAGATAAACTCATATGTTACTTAATATTTTGATATATCTTATTATGTGACTAAAAAGATCTTAGTCCATAAATATTGGCTAGAGTTTTTAAAGATGTAAAATACATTATTTTTTCTTCCAGTGAAGTGCTAAAACTAATGGTACTCTAAAATTTCTCGTAAAGTATATCCCATCAAGTCTGGTCGTCCATACACGCAGCTGACCACATCGAGGGATAATTCTATCTCCCTCATTGTATACTTCAACATCATAATAATATTCCAATCTAGTTCCTTGCCTAAAAGAACAATTCCATTTTGTTGTACCATATACTGCTTCATGGAATTTGATAGTATATGAAAATTTGTAATCCAAGTTGTGTATGCCTAAGTCATTTTGTTTGGAAGAACAATGAAGTTCGAGAGTTCTACCAATACCGAGATCGTTCTGAATTACAACACGGTTTAGTACGCAAGCTTTATTTGGACTAAAACATGTCATTATGATAAGTAATATAAAAAGTATTAGGTGTTTCATTTTTTCTTTGGATCTAAATGATGAGTAACAATGAAATTAATGTGTAGTATATATATTGTTTTTCGAGTGTAAAATCTTTTTGTTTGAAGTACTAACTAATAAAATTTCTTTCATACATAAATTTTGACAAGATTGTTAGGTGTCTTTTTAAATCTTGCTTTTTCAGAAATTTAATATTTCAAGATTTTCTCTTGAAATAAGTTTTAAGATTTACCATGTGTCTTTTTTTTGGTCAAAAGATTTACCATGTGTCTTTCTGTTTTGTTATTCTTAATTTAATGATTTTAATGTTTGTATTTTATTTTATGTTTTATGATAATAATAGTTTTGCATATACACACGGGAAAATTCCATAAAAATACCCGAACTAAATTTTGTTAAGCTTTTTAATACCCAAACTTTTTTCACTACCCAGTTTAATACCCCAACTAATTATTTTGCTCATTTTAATACCTAAACTTTTAACACTGTACCCACTTTAATACCCAAACTTTATTTATTTAAACAAAAATACTAATAAGTTTCAAACAAAACTTAATAAAATCTCAAAAAATCTAAGAAAAAAATATTAAAAATTCTAATTTTATTTTAAGATTTAGAAAAGAAGGTAGATAAACCATGGAAAATTTATTTTTTCAAAAACTAAATGAATTTGAATGATGAAAATAAGTTTCGTTTTTTTTATTTCAGAAAACAAATTAAATACAATATTTAAAACTTAGAAATTTTATTACAAAATTTAATATTTTACACTATTTATTATTTTTATTTCTCAAACACCAAAAAAATTAGAATTTTCTGAGTTTATTTTGTAAATTTTAGAGATTTTTTAAACTTTTATTTGAAACTTATTAGTATTTTTATTAAAATAAATAAAGTTCAGGTATTAAAGTGGGCACAGTTTTAAAAGTTTGGATATTAAATTGAGCAAAATAATTAGTTGGGATATTAAACTGGGTAGTGAAAAAGTTTGGGTATTAAAAAGCTTAACAAAATTTAGTTCAAATATTTTTATGGAATTTTCCCTATATACAAAGCAAACTTTGTCAAATCTTTCGGCTTATATAGGAAAACAAAACTTCTTTGTGCTCTTTCTTCTTTGTCAAGGGGTCCTAAACTTATTTTCTTTAATCAAACCTATTGGATATATTTTCTGGGCTTTGCAATATGCTCAATACAATTAATGGTAAAATATAGCCTTCTTTGAAACTTAAAAGATAGTATAATAACTTTTTAAAGAAAAAAAACTATGAAAACATATGTCTGTTATTCAAAGAGTCTTTGAACACAATCAAATCGTTGTCAAAATAATTTTAAAAAATCAAATCAAAATAAAACATATCTTAGTGGATGTCATGTTCTTTGTTTTTCTTTTTTCTTTATCTAATCAATACTCGTCATCCTTTATCTCACTAAAAACAATATAATTATTCATTTCAGAACTTTATACTTAAAGAAATATTGTTATCTCGTTTTCGGAGTATGTAACACGCATGGGTGGTCTCCCATCGGCAATTATCGTAATCGTCTTCTTCTCTCTTTCTCCTCCTCTGGCGATGGGTGGAACTAACAAGAAGAGATGGTTCTCCTTCCACCAACGATCAGCTTCCGCCACCACTGCAACCGTACCGCAGCACAAACACGACGAGACTCCACCGGAGTTTCTTTGTCCCATAACAGGATTCCTCATGTCTGATCCCGTTGTTGTCCCATCTGGTCAAACCTTCGAGCGTCTCTCCGTCCAAATATGTCGTAACTTAGGATACGTACCAGATCTCCTAGACGGAACCCGACCCGATTTCTCCACCGTCATCCCCAACCTCGCCATGAAGTCCACCATTTTCAGCTGGTGTGACCGTAACAAAGTTGACCATCCTCGTCCTCCTGACTCTGCCCACGTTGAAAACGTGGTTCGTGCCCGCATAGATAAAGATCCGACACAACCAAGTAAAACATTAGTTTCGTGGTCTTGACCTGATATATTTATGAATGCTTAATCACAAAAAGAAAAAATTAGTTTTCATCTCAAATATTTTTAGAACATGCCATACATATAAATATAGATATATATTTCTAATTAATTTATAAATGTTTATATTTTTATAACCTCCAAAATTTCAGATCGGACTCTAGAGCCTGAGTTTCTCCTTCCATTGGCTGAGAATTCACCTTCTGATTACGATACTGTAATGGAGGCGATACGAGCACATTCCAAGAACTCCCTGTCGCCGACAACATCACCCAAGTCAGTTACGGTCGGACAGAGTCCATATCATCCGACAAGAGCCGTTAGTACGTTCTCTTCTTCATCCACTACTTCATCAGGAGTTTATGTTGGAGCCGAAACTCCAAACGCTATCTCTTTCTCTTCCCCAATGTCGGCGGAAGAAGAAGAGATCTTTATCAAGCTAAGAACTGGCGACATTTTCGACCACGAGCAAGGTCTCGTCTTACTTAGGAAGATGACAAGATCCAGCGAGGATCTTCGAGTCTCGCTCTGCACGGACCGTATCCTCTCCTTCCTCCGATCATTTCTCGTTTCACGGTACAACCTCGTTCAGACAAACGCCGCAGCTTCTTTGGTCAACCTCTCGCTCGAGAAACAGAACAAAGTGAAGATAGTACGTTCAGGTTTCGTTCCCTTGTTAATCGACGTTTTGAAGTCGGGAACAACGGAGGCTCAGGAGCACGTCGCTGGAGCTTTGTTTAGTTTAGCGTTGGAAGACGAGAACAAGATGGTGATCGGAGTTCTCGGCGCGGTAGAGCCTCTCCTCCATGCTCTACGTTCTTCAGAGAGCGAGAGAGCGCGTGGAGACGCGGCTCTTGCGTTGTATCATATAATGTTGTATACGGAACTGTGTAGTTTATTATTCATGTATCAACGTGTATATATACAACATAGAAAGCATATTCTAACTAGGTATAGGAATATTAGATAAGCCTAAACCCTTAGATATAGGAGATCTATCCTTATCACATTACTCCCCCTCAAGTTGGTAATGAGCTTCGTCGAATGCCTAACTTGGACAACAAGAACTCGAAAGTGGGCGCAGGCAAAGCCTTAGTCAGTAAGTCCGCTGGTTGGTGCTTAGTAGAAATGTGTTCCGTAGTAAGTAGCTTGGCCTGAATAGCATCTCGAACTGTATGACAATCATTTTCCACATGCTTCGTACGTTCATGAAAAACAGGATTCCGTGCAATATGAAGCGCAGACTGACTATCACAAAATAGTCTCATCGGTTTGGAATGAGAAAAACCAAACTGTAACAGAAGACGCTTGAGCCACTTGAGCTCCAGTTGCGAAAATGAATACGGTGCGATTCTTTCTTAAAGTCTCTGCATCTAAGAGATGGGAAGTACATCAAATGGATGTACACAATGCTTTTCTTCATGGTGATCTTCAAGAAGAAATATATATGAAGCTACCTCCTGGTTTTAAATCTGAAGATCCTACTGCTGTTTGTCGCCTTCGCAAATCGTTATACGGGCTTAAACAGTCTCCTCGATGCTGGTTTTCAAAACTTAGCAATGCACTACTCCGGTTTGGTTTTCAGCAGAGCTATGAGGATTATTCTCTCTTTTCGTTTATTGAGGGTGATATTTGCTTACACATCCTGATATATGTCGACGATTTCATCATTGCTGGTAATGATGTCTCGACAATTGAGAGATTCAAGAGATATCTACACAAGTGTTTCAAGATGAAGGATCTGGGTAAAGTCAAGTATTTGCTCTGATACCATGTTAGATTCGGGTTAATTATAGGCTTCCAACTTAAAACCAATTGGCAATTAGTGGATTGACCCTAACCCTTTATATATTACTTGATGTCCCTTAGAATTCCCGATGTGGGATGTAATATCCCTAATACCCCTCCTCGAGATGATGGCTCTTATCGGCTAGAAATCTCGGAACTTTAAGACAGTTATACTCGGTCGAGCGAGTTAATTACGACCTATAAATCCGGTCGGGAAGGGTTAACTACGACCTATAAACCCGGTCGGGTAGGGTTAATATTAATTAGGGGTTCAGGGTATTTTAGGATCTGGGCTCTGATACCATGTTAGATTTGGGTTAATTATGGACTTCCAACTTAAAACCAATTGGCAATTAGTGGATTGGCCCTAACCCTTTATATAGTAGTAGAATAATTCTTATATTTCCGATGTGGGATGTTTCTCATCAATACCCTCCCTCACGCTCAGACATCTAGGTCTGAAGCGTGGACAATATGGGAATAACATCCACAGAGGGCCCAACATCGGTGTAGTAGTAATTGTAGTAAATTAGGTCAAATGATCTTTTCGCTCTGATACCATGTAATGTTGTATACGGAACTGTGTAGTTTATTATTCATGTATCAACGTGTATATATACAACATAGAAAGCATATTCTAACTAGGTATAGGAATATTAGATAAGCCTAAACCCTTAGATATAGGAGATCTATCCTTATCACATTATATCACTTATCTTTGGTTCCGAGTAATAGGACTAGGCTGGTTAGAGCGGGTGCGGTGACGACTCTGCTTCCTATGGTTAGGTTCAGTGAGTCCACGAGTAGGATACTCTTGGTGTTAAGTAACCTCGCGGCTTGTCCTGAGGGGAAAGGAGCAATGCTGGAGGGCAACGCTGTGGCGATTCTTGTAGGGAAGCTTAGGGAAGGTGGAGATGATTCCGAGGCGGCGCGTGAGAACTGTGTGGCGGTTTTGTTAATGCTTTGTCAAGGGAATATGAGGTTTAGGGGGTTGGCGAGTGAGGTGGGAGCTGAGGAAGTGTTGAAGGAAGTGGGGGAGAGTGGGAATGGGAGAGTGAAGGAGAATGCGGCGAAGATTCTGCAGGCGATGAGAGGAGGAAGCGGTGGGGATAGTGCGTTTGGAGAAAATGCGGAGGCGCGTGAATGGAACCATATGCTTGAAGCGACTGGGTTGAGTCGGAATCAGTTTCAAGAAGGACAAAACGGGGGTTACGCTTGTTCTTCCCAGTTTTAGCTTTTTTTTTTGTTTTGATTATCTTCACTCTGGTGTCAAAAAAAAAAATATTTTCTTCACTCTTTGAGGTGTTTCATTTTTCCTTGGATCTAAATGATGAGTAACAAAGGCAAATTGTGTAGTATTTATATTATTTTTTGCATGTAAAATCTTTTCGTTTAAAGTACTAACTAATAAAGTTTTTTAGAACAAAAATATTTTGACAATATGTTAGGTATATTTTTAAATCTTTTTGTATAGAAAATTAAAATTTCAAAAATTCCTATTAAAATAGGTATTTAGAAAATCTCTTTGTTTTGTTATTCCTTATTATCCACCCATTCAAACAGACATAGTCATTTACAATTACTTATTAATACATGCACTACTAATTCAAAGACTATCATGATAATTTAGATAATACCAAGTTATTTATATATAATAAAGTTTATCAACAAAAATACATATGTTCGCTATATATTGTGTTATGGTTTATAAGAGCTCTTACATATTATAAATATTTTGAAAATTTTATACATTATATCCATTATTAATTATTAAATATTTGAAATCAATCAATTTTTTTTTGATTATATAAAATTATTTTATATGATTAATACTCTCTTTTCGATCATAGTGGCTAAATTTTTTTATATTAATTTTACTCAATTATATTCTATTAACGTTAATTTTTTAATTTTTTAGCCATTTTTTGGACGATAACATAATATATACTATTTTAGATAATAATAATTATAAATTCAATGACATTCATTTTAATTATGGTTAATTATATATTACCAAATCTAACTACTTATTAAGAGTAACAACAACTTTAACCACTATAACTTTTAACGTGAAAATTTAGAATAAAAATAATAATTTCGCAAATACTAAGATAGATGATTTTCTTATGTTTGTATTTTATTTTCTATTTTATGATAATAATAATAGCTTTCTATAAACTTTGTCAAAACAAATTTTCTATAATGGCTCAAACGATTTTGCCAGTCCACTAATGGTGGGAAGCATTATGAATGAGTAGAATAATACTTAAACCTGTTGAACTAACTAATATTAATTAATTTGAAATAATTATTATTTTAATCTATAAATATTAATGAATTGAAAATCATATAAATAATTATAATTAAAAAAAAATTGTGTTTTATTATAATAATTAGTTTAGTTATTTATATTTATTATTTTGTTAATATAATAAATAATATATAATTTTTTAAAATATATATTATTTCTAAAATTTCATCCAATTGTGTAAAAATATTTTATGTTTTTATCCACCATATTTTAAACTTTACATAATTTAATTAATTTTTCTGCAGTTCAGTTAATCTTTCCATGCACGATTTCGAGAATAAAGTTTTCAGAAATCATAATCTAAGTTCCAAGTGCATGATGCTATCATTTTTATCAATAAAGTATGAAGTAAAAACTCGAATTGGTTTTAAGCTTACCAAACCAGTAGTCAAGTATTCCTTTGATTATAACCTTTCTCATATCATTATTTCAACTCTGCACTGATCCCAGTACAGAGTACACACACAGTGGCTTACAGTATAGACAATGTAAGGATGTGACCATATATAAGATAACAGTTTCTAAAACATCGGGAATGGATAAGACAACACTAGAGATATGAGACTTTTTTGAACCTAATCAGAGATTTAGCAGACAAACATATATATCACATAAAGTCATATGTTACTATAATAAAAAAAGACTTAAAAAGGTTTTTTTTATTGTTAAGTAATAAGAAAACAATTATAATATTTTAATATAGCTTATAGTTTCATGAAAGAAATAGAATACATTATGCTTTATTCCATCGTAGTGCTAAACCGGGTGGTGTATCAAGGCTTTTTGAAAGTATATCCCATCGAATTTGGCCGTCCATACACGTATCTGGCCACAGTTAGGAGGAATAAAATTATATCTTGCTCTGTATGTTTCAATTTTATAAAAATATTCCTTGTTAGCTCATTGCCTTAACAAACAAATCCATGCTGTTCTAATGAGCACATTGTCATGGAACGCGATGACATATGGAGTAGCATTGAAGTTTAAGTTCTGGACGCCTAAATCATTCTCTAGAGAATGACAATGGAGCTCGAGAATTCTACCCGGACCGAGTTTGTTATGAATTATAATACGATTTTTGTCGCAGGCATCGTGTAACCCAAAGTATGTGGTTACTAATATAAAAAATACGAGGTGTTTCATTTTTTTATCTAAATGATTATGAGTGGAATACAAAGGCATTATTGTGTAGTATATATAAAAAAATGGTGTGAAAGGTCTTTTTATTTTGAACTACCAAATAGTATCTTACCCTATTAGTACATTTCTTTTACAAATATGTTTTGACAATATCTTTTTTATTTTGTTTTAAGATTTTCTCTTTAAATAAGTTTGGCTAGTTGGCAAGTATCTTTGTAAGTCTTGTTTTCTGTTAAACAAGTTTAAAGATTTAACATATGGAAGTAAACTCTATGGGCTTGATTAGTAATTGCTGTATCTTTCAATTTTTTGCTGTAGAATTAAAACTGCAGATTTTTTTTGCTGAATTACGGATATAATTGCTGTAAAGTTTTGGCTGTCAAATATTAGTTATAGATTTTCTTTAAAAGCAAGATTGATAATAAATCAGCTGTAGATTAATAGTAGTATATACATATGTTAAAGAACACAGTAATAAATATGAAATAAAATCTATAATAATTTCTAAATTTTATTATATAAATAACAATATCAATTTAAATTTCCATAAAATAGATTAATCATGTTGGAACTAGATTTATATATAAGGTACTCTTAATATATTTTTATGTTTTTATGGCACACACACATGATTTATGAATCAGTTGAAACGATTATCAAATTATTATAAACTTTGTAATAACATTTTTTGTTTACAAAATTATTTTATTAGAGTTTCTAAATGATTTATAAATTTTATATAGTTTTATAGATTCATTTATGTGATATATTAAAATTTATAAAATCGTTTTTAGATGCTTCTTAATCTAATAAAACATTGGCCTTAGGCCTTTATTCTTTTGGAAAAAACTACATATACATAGGTCTTAGAAATAAATATTTAGGTCCCCAAATTTGTAAAACAAAATTAGTTTGAGATCTTTAATAAATTGTATATAGACCCTTAAATCTCAGGATCGGCCCTGACTCACGTTTTTACAAAATAGGACTTTGCTTCAGTGGGGGTTATATCTTCTGTTGTTTTCACATGGTAAATCTTGGCAGTTGTTTAAGATAAAATCTTATAACATTATTTTCTAAAAAACAAAATTTAAAAATATACTTACCAAAATTGTCAAACTTGTTTTTAAAAGATATGGAAACACATATGTGTAAAAGACTGTTCACACTACTTTTTTTTAATAAATACTACATATTAACGCCTTTGTACTCCACTCATAATCATTTAGATAAAAAAATGAAGGGAAAATTCCATAAAAATACCCGAACTAAATTTTGTAAAGCTTTTTAATACCCAAACTTTTTCACTACCCAGTTTAATACCCCAACTAATTATTTTGCTCATTTTAATACTCAAACTTTTAACATTGTACCCATTTTAATGCCCAAACTTTATTTATTTAAATAAAAATACTAATAAGTTTCAAACAAAACTTAATAAAATCTCAAAATCTAAGAAAAAAATATTAAAAATTCTAATTTTATTTTAAGATTTAGAAAAGAAGGTAGATAAACCATGGAAAATTTATTTTTTTCAAAAAATAAATGAATTTGAATGATAAAAATAAATTTTGTTTTTTATTTCATAAAACAAAATAAATACAATATTTAAACCTTAGAAATTTTATTACAAAATTTAATAGTTTACACTATTTAGTTATTTTTATTTCTCAAACACCAAAAAAATTTAGAATTTTCTGAGTTTATTTTGTAAATTTTAGAGATTTTTTAAAATTTTATTTGAAACTTATTGGTATTTTTATTAAAATAAATAAAGTTCGGGTATTAAAGTGGGCACAGTTTTAAAAGTTTGGATATTAAAATGAGCAAAATAATTAGTTGGGGTATTAAACTGGGTAGTGAAAAAGTTTGGGTATTAAAAAGCTTAACAAAATTTAGTTCGGGTATTTTTATGGAATTTTCCCAAAAATGAAACACCTCGTACTTTTTATATTATTTACTACATACTATACATTACATGAAATTTGCCAAAAAAATCATATTATACTTCATAACGAACTCGGTCCTGGTAGACATCTCAAATTTTCGTTGTGTTTCCAACGATAATTATTTAGGCATAAAAACCTTAGCCTTCAATGCTTCTCCATATATCATCTCATTCCATGATGAATTAATTCGTGAGACAATATGGACATGTTTGTTAAAGGCAAGGAGCTAACATGAAATATTTTTATCAAGTTCAAGTATACAAAGCAGGAGACGTAATTATCCTTAAATGTGGCCAGATACGTGTATGGACGACAAAATTTGATGTGATATACTTTTCAAAAAACTTTGATATACAACCTGTTTTAGCATTACGCTGCAATAAAACAATAGAATAAAGAATAACATATTTCTATTTTTCAGAAAACTATAAACTATATCAAAAATATTATATTAACAATTGAGTTTGTGTGATATATATGTTCGTTTGCTAAATCTCTGATGAGGTTCAAAAACGTCTCATAGTTTTGGTATTGTCATATCCATTCTCGATGTTTTAGCAACCGTTATCTTATTGTCACATCCCCACATTGTCTATAGATGAGTGGGATAGTGTGTACTGGATTCAGTGGAGAGCTGGAATAATGATATGAGAAAGGTTATAATCTAAGAAAAACTTGCCACTGGTTTGGTAAGCTTGACACCAATTCAAGTTTTTACTTCATTCTTTATTGATAAGAATGAAAGCATCACATACTTGGAAACAAACAGGTCCTTTCTACGTGTTTCAGACAAATCAATATGATCAAAAACTGAAAATATTTCACATCTCCTGGTTGGCAAAATAGTTATCAGATCAGAAACATTGACATGCTTTTGTTTGTTTGTTCCACTTGGAAAAACACAATCATACGACCTTATGACTGGGGTATAAATTAATGTTATCCATAGGCTACTTTTGTAACATATACAAAGCTAACTGATTCATATACCTTGTGACAATAAGAACAAGGATGCATTATGAGAACTTGAACATGCTTTTGTATGGATCATTGCAGTTTTCAGCATGCTTTATGATTTCTTGGTCCAGCTCTAATAATTCTTCTACGTACATGCTCAAAACTTTTTTTGTACATATTTTAGTATATTTAACCGTAATAGACATTTTTTTTGAAAAATCGTAATAGACTTTTTCATAAAGTAAAATTTGTAAAACTCATTTATTCTACGTTACATTTCGATTTTCTGCGAGTGTTTTTTAGGGACTAGTTGATCTTTGTGTTCGTGACCTGGATGTTATAGTTGGGTTTCATTTTGTCTAATCAAAGAGTGATACTTGTTGGAAGACAGAATTAAATTGGAACACAAAAATACTCATACTACTTATTAATCCGCCGAGTGGTACGCATCATGTGTATATTAGCACGTTCCTCCGAGAATTTTGTAATTCTTTTAGCCATTTATATATGAATATATCCCTTGGAACAGGTAAAAGAAGAAGTTAAATTGACTCTTGATCAAGTTGGTAAACCTTCTTTCCAAAATACATATTGGATTATTTCAGGCTGTTCTCAAACAAGTGTTGGGATTGATTACTCCGGTTTGAGTTTAATCAGCTTGATTACTCCGGTTTCAGTTTAATCAGCTTGGAGAGTTATGGTTTTGTGTCAAATATTCACAAAACAGCAGAATGTAGTGGCCAGTACAGTGATAATGTTGACATTGAAGTTACTCCACACGGTTTATATGAAGACTTTGATAGAACCGTATTTTATAAACTACGGATAACTGAATATTGTAAATAATAAAAATGATAAAACTATATCAAAGAGTAAGAAAAGGATGATACAACTGCAGAGGCGAGATATTATCTCTTTCCTTAACTCAAAATACGTCCCGTAGTGCGACGGTTCGATAACGTAATGAGTCCCAGGATACAACTGCAAACAATCTTCTGAATTTGCGTCACTCTATCAGAAGCCTGGCGAAACTGGTTTTGTGTTGTACTCTCAGACACAAACTAAAATAAAAAATAAGAGACATCACTATCCAATATGGGAGAATCTTTCTACTATTGTCTTGATCGTATATTCAGAACTGCACAAGTGATCTCTTTTTATAACTTGAAGAGAAAGTGCACGTTATGTAATTGAATGAGTTTGATAACGTACCAATCAATGTAGTAATGGAAATTGATTTCCATATGTACGTTAACTTCCAAAGTAATATTATGGCTTTGACCAAAGCAACAACCATCAATATAATTCTTTTGGGTTTCATATAAATATATAATATTATTATGAATCATATTTAAATAAGTTAATTGTCATAATGCCCAATTAACAAATTTAACCCGAATATCCAAAGTGATTTATTTACTAAATATATAATATTTAGCCAAATTTAAAACTTCATATGCTTTGCATATCACTCACTTTGAACCTTCATTTCTCATTCAACACAACTCCGATTTTGACATACAAATACACTATATACATAGTGTCAAACATTCGGTTATTCCGACGAACGTCTTCGTCCGGAAATTTACCGAAAATGGTCTAAAACCATCTCGTCAAAAAACGAGTTCCAACAATCCCCCACATGAATAGAAATGACTCTAGACACTAGACGACTCGACGACTTGACTTCCTAGACAAGACTCGACAAGACTCAACAAGACTCAACTAAGGACTTTTGAGAGTACAAACGAGAAATTCACTGCATGATGAGTTGGTAGCAATTTTTCAGCCTTGAACCAGTCATTGTTAATAGCTATCGGATTTACTCGGCCAGGAGGTGGCCATGATGTCTTGAACCTCCCGGGCTTTGGTGTAAACCTAGACAATAGCCAAAACACAGTTTCATTCTCTCACAAAACCAATTTCTCTATTGTGTTCATTTTGGCCGTGAACATTCCTGGTAATCATGAGTGAACTTTAGAGAATATAGCCATTTTATTCTCCTAGAAACGGCCCCATTTCACACCCACAAGGTGATTTGACATTAGTTTTGTTTAGAGGAGTATCATGTACTACTCCATTCATATCTCAAAACAATTGGCACAAATCATTAAAAGCAAATGCTTATCCTCTATTCCTTACATGTAGCACTGTTTAATCATCCTAGGAACTGGGTATAGACCGAAGTCTTACAGTGCTTTGGGCAAATTTAGTTTGACTTAGTTGTCTCCTTGAACCTATTTCTTGGGATCTCCAATCTGATAAGTAGAGTTACCGCCAAACCTCATCTTAGTTCATGGGCTAAACCCATTCCTCTTGATGATATTACAATTTGATCTCATGACACACCTTTAATAACAGGATCCTAGGTTGTCATCACATTGAACATAATCTATTGAGATTAGTCGAAATCAATTGTCTAACGATTTTTGTCATCTTTTACTTTTCCAAGATACAATTAACCATTATACACAAAACTCAGTGTATGACACTAGTTTTTTTTTTTAAATCATAGTTTGATAACTATCACTAAGTTCAATTGACCTCTTTGCCAATGACTTTATAAGGTAAGCAAAGCTTCCCCCACATTTCTTGAGATAGCTCAAAAACATACATATTTACATTTAACATCTCTTAAGAGTTTAGAAAGTTAATCTACAACTCCTTTAGATTTAAATGAATAATAAAAACAATTTCAAACTGTTACAATTTTCTTTAGAATGTAATTCATTCTCGGAAAATCACATTTTGAATACAACTATTTTCATAGTTCTCTCAAGTTGATTTAGAAATCCAACTTGTATATATTTTGCTTTTTTTTTTTCAAAATATATTTTTGCTTTATAGCAAATATACATATCAATACATGATATTTTTGTACCATCAAAACCACAATTTTCTATGATTATTCTCAACCATATTGACTTTAGAAACTACAATACACATGTTAGTTTCAGTCATATTGATCTGAAAATTTTCAGTGGTTTTGCATGATCAACCTTTTTAAAAGATGCATTTAAGCATTAACGAAATACAAATGTTTTGATCAATATCAACAAACATTTTATTTCTTATGGCAAATGATTTATATGTGGCAGACCTCTCTCAAACTTAATTTGAGGCGTCGACTCACAAAATCTATTTCCATCCATACAACTTTATCTCAAAAGATCAAAAATGTTGTTTATAAATATGTTTTCACCATATTTTTTAACTTGACTCCTTTTTGTTTTCTCATGGTCATCCATCCATGTGCTTAATAATTAAATTAAGTTGTTCCAGAAAAAAAAAATCAATGACATTGGGAAGATGGTTTTCATTGTCACCATCGAAAGATGAAACCTGTTCTTATAAACCATAAAATATCAAATTCATTAGTCCAAAAAATATTAATTATTTATTTTAATGAATCTAAACACACAAAATCTCAAATAATCTGAAACTTGTTTCAGAAAATCAGAAGAATTTGTTTCCCATCACCCTTTAATTTTCTTATTCCTGTTTTCATAACAAAGCACTTCACAACATAATCAGTTTTTGTTAGTAGGAAAATACAAATAAAAATTTACAGAAAATTAAGATTGAAATAATCTTATAGATCTGACTCCGCCATCTTTTTCCAAAGATAAAACAACCTGTTCTTACAAAAAATAATACTTTTACAATAATCAGTCCGGTTAGTGCAAAGCAATAAACGGATATTTTGAGTTAAGACTGATAGAACCGTATTTTATAAACTACGGATAACTGAATATTGTAAATAATAAAAATGATAAAACTATATCAAAGAGTAAGAAAAGGATGATACAACTGCAGAGGCGAGATATTATCTCTTTCCTTAACTCAAAATACGTCCCGTAGTGCGACGGTTCGATAACGTAATGAGTCCCAGGATACAACTGCAAACAATCTTCTGAATTTGCGTCACTCTATCAGAAGCCTGGCGAAACTGGTTTTGTGTTGTACTCTCAGACACAAACTAAAATAAAAAATAAGAGACATCACTATCCAATATGGGAGAATCTTTCTACTATTGTCTTGATCGTATATTCAGAACTGCACAAGTGATCTCTTTTTATAACTTGAAGAGAAAGTGCACGTTATGTAATTGAATGAGTTTGATAACGTACCAATCAATGTAGTAATGGAAATTGATTTCCATATGTTACGTTAACTTCCAAAGTAATATTATGGCTTTGACCAAAGCAACAACCATCAATATAATTCTTTTGGGTTTCATATAAATATATAATATTATTATGAATCATATTTAAATAAGTTAATTGTCATAATGCCCAATTAACAAATTTAACCCGAATATCCAAAGTGATTTATTTACTAAATATATAATATTTAGCCAAATTTAAAACTTCATATGCTTTGCATATCACTCACTTTGAACCTTCATTTCTCATTCAACACAACTCCGATTTTGACATACAAATACACTATATACATAGTGTCAAACATTCGGTTATTCCGACGAACGTCTTCGTCCGGAAATTTACCGAAAATGGTCTAAAACCATCTCGTCAAAAAACGAGTTCCAACAGACTTCAGTCTCTGTAATATATGTGTAGGCCGGATCGGTGCAGCCTGACTATTTACCGGGCTTTTCTTGGCCCAGTTCAGAAATCAAGAAGCCTCCGGATCTATACCTGTATAGACCGGATCTCAAACCGAGATTTAGATTTGACACCCTTAATTTTCGACTTAACATGTGCGACTTAACATGACCATATCCACCACACGTTGTTCAAGTCTTCTAATTAAATAATCAGCTACACTAATGAAAACAAAGTACAAAGAGCTTTCATGCTTTGATTTGATAACACTGCTTCACCAAATATGCATATAATAAAATGTTAGTTGAACCACCCTGGGTTACGTATGACAAAGAAGCCCATCATATTAAGTTACTTTTGCTTGATTTGCACATATAGATGTTTGAAAGTTACAAGTCCTATGTTCTATACTGTCTACATTTGTACCCATAGTTTGATATGTTGTCGACATTCAATCAATTTATGATATTGAGAGGTATGCAATTTCGTAAAAAAAAACATTACATCTATTAGTCTAGTCATCTGATTCACTTAATAGTTTTGAGTTTGAGTATATTACTTTTGTAAAAATGTGTTGTATGGTAACGTCTTAAACATGACCATAAGATTAGGTTAATTTCCCAATAATTACTGTAACTAAGATAACCACATTACACATGAATCAAGTAGACCAACAGGAAACACTATACTTCTAAACACTAAACTTTTCAATAACTGTCACTTTGGTCAAGACCATAGCAATCCCATTAATTACGTCATTTAGGAAAACAAGGCGGATCATTCTTAAACACACATCATCGTGTCCCCCCGTAGCGTGACTATTTAGACACCTGAAGAAACGGCACCGTTTCAGATCATCTTCATCATTCATCACCTCTCCAAAAAAACGGTATAAAGACAGAACACAGAGACACACGCAAGCAAACGGTAAATAAAAGAAAAAAACTAAACTTGTCGCCGAGTCAAAGCTTCACGTCCCGACCGAACACACATCTAGTTCTCAATTTACACTAATGCCACTGTCTCCGCCGCATCACTGATCCACTACATTTCGCCGGAGAATTTAAAAAAAATGGCGAATAACTCGAAACAGAAGATGTCGGAGCTGTTAACGAAGCTCGGTGATCGAGACACGTTCACAATGGCGGCGAAAGAGCTAGACTCGATGGCGAGAAACATCGACCCCACCTCCGGCGGGAATCTCCAGTCGTTCATCTCCGTCGTCCTCTCCGCCGACGCCGGAGATAAACCGGCGGTTCGAAAGCACTGCATCCACCTGCTCGCGGTTCTATCAGTCTCTCTCCCTCCCGACGCTCTCTCTCCTCACCTCCCCAAGATCCTATCCCGCGTCACGCGCCGCCTCCGCGATCCGGACTCCTCCGTCCGCTCCGCCTGCGTCGCGGCGGTGTCGGCGATCGCTTCCCGGACGACGAAGCCTCCCTTCGCTTCCGCGTTCTTGAAGCCGCTGTCGGAGGCTCTGTTCACGGAGCAGGAGGCGAACGCGCAGATCGGAGCGGGGCTGTGTCTCGCGGCGGCGATCGACGCGGCGGAGGATCCGGATCCCGGTCGGTTAGGAACGACGCTTTTGCCGAGGCTGGAGAAGCTGGTGAAGTGTAATGCTTTTAAGGCGAAATCTGCCGGAGTTGTCGTGATCGGAAGTGTGATCGGTGCTGGTGGTGTCTCCGGTGGTGGATTGAGAGGGTTGTTGGATTGTTTGGTTAGTTTCTTGAGTAGTGAAGATTGGGCGGCGAGGAAAGCGGCGGCTGAAGCTTTGGGGAGGTTGGCGACGGTGGAGAGGAATGAGTTGGGAGAGTTTAAGGCTAAGTGTCTGAAGATCTTTGAAGGAAAGAGATACGACAAGGTGAAAGCTGTGAGAGAGGTGATGAATCAGATGATAGAGGTTTGGACACAAGTACCAGATTTATCAGAGGAGGTTTCTCCTCCCAGATCTAATGCTTCTTCTAAAGGTAATCTTTCTCCACCATTGGATCTTTAGCCAAATTAGGAAACTTTTTGTTGTTTAGTACATACTATTCTTGGTTAAGATTTTTTGTGTCTATACCCTTCAGGCTCTAGAGTTGCATCAACACCTGCTAAACCGAGAACTCGTTTGGTTGACAGATCAACTCCACCGGGGAGCTCAGTAGCCACCGCGGCGAGGAGACGGAGTAATGTAAGAGGCAGTGATCAGAAGAAAACAAGTACAGTACCATCACATACTAAATTGAATGTAAGGAGGAGACTGGAGTTGAAGGCTGGAGGAGGAGCAAGTATTCTCAGTCGTGAGCCTCTTGAAGAAGAGTATCAAGCCCATGATGAAAACACAAGAGAAGTGGGTCAGATGCAGAAGCTAGGAGGTGTTGCCAGTTCTCTTACAGGACATCATGTCTTGTCTGAAAACCAGAATAGTAGTAATAACTGCAAAGGTCTTGAAGATATGTCTCTGATCCGTAATCAGCTTGTTCAGATTGAACAACAGCAATCCAATCTAATGGATCTCCTTCAGGTTTGTTCTAAAACATGATGAGACTGTCTTTGCATACATTTCCTCCGTTCCTGGAAACTTATTATGTGTTTTATTTCATTAGAGATTTGTGGGAAGCTCACAACATGGAATGCATAGTCTGGAAACTCGAGTTCAGGGCCTAGAGCTTGCGCTAGATGAGATATCTTATGACTTAGCAGTTTCAAATGGGAGAATGAGTTCAAACAGAAACAATTGTTGTCTGATTCCTCCTGGAAGTTTCATCACATCCAAATTCTGGAAGAAACCAGTTTCAGCACCAAGGCTGGCCACTTATAGGAACAGAAATGCACAAACCATGGGGTTGCAAGGCTCTAGGCAGCGGTTTAATGGTCCTGCAGGGTTTATTGTCAACCCATTAGCTGAAATTCGACCAGATAATGTATCTGCAGGTATGTTGTTGTATTCTTTTGCTGAAGCAGTTCTGTGTTTAGTCAACAACATAATCAAGAAACATTTGTTTGATTCTTTCGCAGGTATGCCTCACAACTAAGGGAAGAAGAGAAACAAAACTTTCAAAAGATTCTTAGACTTGGAAACCACTGTGTGTGAATGTGGTGATTCTTACTGATTACTAAGTCATAATATTTACTACCACCCTAAGTTCACAGCCATGTTCTGTTTCTTTTTTTTTCTTGAAAATATGTTTTTACTAAAATCCTTGAAAAATCAGATTAAGTAGCTACCTAACTTGTGTAAATTCACGGGTTGAATAATTGAAGTAGTCGGCAACTGTTTTTCTTTCTCTACTCTGGAAAGAAAATGGATCTATCTTATCTTTTAGTTGAATTAGTTATGAGAAATTGCCAAAAATACCATTTTCATAGTACCATTTTTCATGTTTACACTAACCACTTTTACCACTACTTTTAATGAAGGGTTTAGATTTGAAGATTTAGGATTTAGGGTTTAGATTTCCCTAACATCAACTCAAAACTTTGGTACTTGACTAAACTGAAATATAGGGAGAAAAGGGCAGATTGGCAACAACAAGAACTTGAATGTTTCAGTCCTTAAAGACAAAGAAAAAAACCCCAAAAAGCAACTCTGGTTGATGTGATGTGGTATTTTTTTGCTTTTACTTTTAACTTGATTCCTTTTGTCCTTACTTTATGTTTAATTAACTTGCAACACAGTAATCATGTGCTTACACTTTCACTCAGCCACTACACTCTCTTGTCTTTTAGTCTTTACTCTAAAGTCACATGATCACCACTGCTTCAGTGCTATGTTTATCTTTGTTTGATTGCCCATACTCAAACATGGACTATAATACAAAAAAATTAAGAATCAGTGATAAATGTAAAGTTTTCTTGCTACTTTTGAGATCTACTAAACTATTGGATTGCCCATGAAGTCCCTTTATGACACAAAAACCAGTAGAAACAACAAACAAGTGTAGGCAATAACTAATGGGAAATTTTCAAAAATACCACTTTCAAGGTACCATTATTCATCTTTACCACCACTAAAGACACATTTTCAAAAATACCTAATTTATTAAAATGGTAAAGACTCTTATATCTTTGTTTTTATATGATTTTCAAAATTCTAATCCCAAATTCTAAATCCTAAACCTCTAATTCTAAACCCTAAATCCAAAATCTTCAACTCTAAACCCTAAACCCTAAACTATATACCCTAAATTCAATATCCTAAACCCTAAACCCCAAAGTCTAAACTATAAACCCTAAATCCTCAACTCTAAACCCTAAATCCTCAACTCTAAACCCTAAACTATATACCTTAAACTCTAAAACATCAAATCTAAACCCTAAATCCTAAATCTTCAAATCTAAACCCTTCATTAAAAGTAGTGGTAAAAGTGGTTAGTGTAAACATGAAAAATGATACTATGAAAATGGTATTTTTGGCAATTTCTCTTGATGTTATCATTTTCATATAATAACTGGAAACATTATAGGAAAAATCTCTCACATAGCACAAAAAATTATAACAGAAATAGCACATATATAAAAAAATCTTCAAAATAACATTAATTAAAATAAAATGATTAAATTACTCCAAACTCCAAATTTTAATATATACTAGATTTCGATCCGCACAACCGTGTAGATGTTGATTTTCATTTTATATACATTAAATAATATGATTATATTTAATAAGGAATCAAATAATAGGATTACATTTAAAAAAATCAAATGTTCAGAATTAGAATAATAGGAATGGTATATTATTAAGTCATATTATTAATAATAAATGAATGATAATTGATTTCTGTTGAGAATCCATTTTTAAAAAAATTACACAAATCGAAATTGTGATTTCTATTTTAATATATAAGATACTCCATTTCCTAAATATTAAACCTAAATCTTAATAACTAAATAAAACTTCAAATGTAGAATAGTTTTTTTATTTAACTTTTAATATTACAACTTTAAATAAATGCTAATTTAAGAAATTTTTTTTACCTTCTGTGCTACTTTTGGAAAAGAATTATACTTTACAGATATTTCTCAAAACTATAGGCTTTAATAATAAAAGATAAAACCGAAAAGAAATAAAAAATGGGAAAATTTCATAACTACACTTTGTGTAGTACCACAATTCAACAATACCATCAATAGAATGACATTTTCACAAATACACATTTCATTAATGTGTAAAAGACAAAATTAACCTTACATTATCTTCAATCCATCATTCATTTTTTTTCATCGTCTCTGTCAAACTTCCGCCGTCGAGATTTCGTCGTCTTCGATCTATCCAGTGGTTTCACATCCTCCTCGTCTTTCTTCGCTCCCTCATATAATTTCAATAGCGAAAAAATCTTCACATCTCTCATCCTAAAATGGTGTCGGTGTTCCTGTGATTGTATCACGTCGTGGGAGATCTGACGATGGAGAAACCAGAGATGGTCGTAGAACTCGAGACAGAGACAGTGAAATCCGTGATTCATCCTATTGAAGAGTCGACGAAGTGCGGGATCCCGGTTTGGAGGAAGAGATCGCCAGTTCCTCCTCGTGTGGTGGAGAACAGCGAGATGAGGCAGCAGAGCTATGTATATATGCCTCTTGTGTTTTTTGTTATTAGCTATGTTTGTTATTCTCTGGATATATGTATTGATCTCATCACCAGTTAAAAGGACAAAGTTATCTCTTTCACCACCAAATCTTATGTTCGTGGATGGATCAGATATAGAATGTATTGCAATTACAAGTTGTCTTCCGTACTTATTCAAGTAAGTATAGTCAGGTCTTCTCTGTTTTGCAAATATAATATCCATTATTCAGTTCTCAGTTGATTTCTTGGTTAAGTTACGTGCTCTGTGTTACCTCTGCGTGTCCCAAGTTGTCACTTCTTTTATTCTTTTTGATATTTCTTCTTCCTGTATCATTTACCTTTTTTCGCTTGAAAATTATCTAAAATCTTATAATAGAACATAAAGTTAAAAACTATGTCTCTCACTTGCTGCTGCCATGTATATTCTACCCCTGCTTTTATTAACTTTCTGCAACTAACTGCAGAGATATTGCCGTGGTTGGCTGGCGAGAAAGAAGTTTTATCTTCAGAGAGAAACAACAATTTGCATTCAAAGTGCTATCCGAGAATTTGACTGCATTATGTCGTTTCATGGCTACAAGCATGCAGCCACAGAGCTTCAGCGGCTCGTTAGAGGACAAATTGTTCGAAGCAGGTTTCAAGGTGATTAAGCAGTTTCTCTAGTACCTTACTTTACGCTGATTACATAATAATTTTAAGCAGTTTCCAAATTGAATTTTCTCAGGAGCTTCTTATCTCAATTCAAAACTTGACGAAGTCGTTTCAAGACTTCCACAACACAGCGTTGAAATGACTTTATTAGTTTGTTTCCAAACTCTGTTATGCTTCTGGGTTTAGTTTTTGTATGAAGTGAATTTGTTAGGTTTTCTGTAACCAAACTACTGCTGCACCATTTCTTGTGTCCATTGTCACAGCCTCTTGATTCGTGTTATAAGAGTTTAATATTCTTCGTAGCACAATTAATAAAAATTAATAAATCTTTTTCAAGAGGTTATAAATCTTTTATAAGAGTTTATAAATCTTTACAAAACTTTAGAGGTAAATATTCATAAAGCTATTATAAGTGTCTATATTATAAATGTTTGTAAATTATTTATAAGAAAAAAAAGATTATTTATAATGGTTTACAAAACAATTAATAAGACTTTATAATAGTTTATAAAATCAGTCTATAAGGCTTTCTAAATAAATTATTAAAGTATAATTCATTTATAAGAGTTTATAAAATCAGTCTATAAGGCTTTGTAAGGATTACAAATAATTTATAAATGTTTATAAATCATTTTAAAGATTTAGAAATCATTTATAAACCTTTGTCAATATTTAATATATATTTCTATAAATGATTTATAAACCCTTATATATTTATAATGGTTTACAAAACAATTAATAAGACTTTATAAGAGTTTATAAAATCAGTCTATAAGGCTTTCTAAATAAATTATTAAAGTATAATTCATTTATAAGAGTTTATAAAATCAATCTATAAGACTTTGTAAGGATTACAAATAATTTATAAATGTTTATAAATCATTTTTAAAGATTTAGAAATCATTTATAAACCTTTATCAATATTTAATATATATTCATCACGACTTACATAACTCTAGAACATTTTTTTTCAAGCAAGGTGATGACTTTGTCTTCTAATTCTACAATAATTTCCAATCTATTTTCTTTTTACAACTGTACATAATTTTGGATTATTTCTTCCTGGTCAGATTAGTAGACTCTCTAATACAGAAGCTTTGATTTTTGGTTAGCAGTCAACAGGACCGTCTGTTTCTTCAAATACTGAAGATTTTTTTCTTACAAAGCAATTATAAGAAACACTCAACACAAATACTTCTGTTAACTTGAACCATTGAGTTTGGTTTCGCAAGGATCCATATCATACAATGCTCTTTTCATGTTTCCTGGCAAGAACCACTAGATTCCCTTTCTCTGAAACTGGCTCTTTTTCTTCAGGGAAATCAGCCTCTGCAACGAATGGAACCTTTTATTAATCAGGTCTGATGATACAAAACTCTTTGTAGCATGGTTTTCTGCTTCAGTGTATCCGGTCCTCTCTTTTCTAAGTGATAGCTCACAAAATATATATGTGTTTAATTGGAATCTTTTTTGCAGATGTTGGCTGAAGAACACTGGTGTAGTGATTGTGCTAAATGAGTAGGGGGAAATCAACAAAGATGAAGAACAATTTGATTATTAACAAACTGAAACAAGATCCATAAAGAGGAATAAGGAAGAAAGGAAGCATATAACAGAAGAACAAGGTAAATAGAAAAAGAGGAGAAGAACGAGACTTGGAGTGGGAAGCTCCAGCGAAAGGAAGCTTGCACCATCTCCTACACGCCGTATTGAACCAGCTTGCCTTCTCGCCATTATTAAGATATCCCAGCAAAGTTATTCAATCTACAAAACACTAAATTAGATTCGTTTTGAGACTGAGAAATAACAGAAAACAAATAATCTAAGCTAATTAGTGATGGCGTAAGAGATGGCTAAAGCAGTGCAGACACCATTGCCAGAACCAGACATATCCTCTCCAAGTAATAGCTTCGAAAACCTTTCCTTCATCATCTCAATCTCTGCATTAGTCAAAACAACAAGAAGAAGAAACAGCATTAAAATACAAAACATCTCAATCTCTGCATTAGTCAAAGCTGCGAACTTTAATTCTGAAAGTGTCAGTGAGGAATAAAAGCGAACACTTGGTGGACGAACCTGAGACTGTCGATGGTTCCAAAGAGTCGGGGAGAATCTTCCTCTTATCTCCGTCGACATTCTTCACCGACCAACGAGACGACACCGGGGAATGCGTGAAATCCTCCGTACTGCTAGGGTTTTGCTCCTCCTCTTGTCTGGTCGCTTCCGAAATCAGAAAATCTGAGCTGCAGCAGCTGCTTTCTCTTCCCTTCTCTCCCACTTGTCGCATCTTTATTCTCAATTTCTCCGGCAAAGAACCCACTATTACTACTCCGGTCTCTCTCTTCAACACAGTCTCCGATTTCTTAAGAAAAAAAGAAGTTGCTCGAAGATGTGAAATCAAACGCTCGAAGGAGGAGCCTCACTCTCACTGTGGATATTCTCGTGAGAGTGACAAGATGCAGATTCGAATTCTAAATTGAATTTGAGGCGTACTTTTTGATCTCACAGTCACAGATCGGAGAAGATATCTCCGGCGAGAGAAACATGTGGTGAGGGAGAAGGAAATGTTTAATTATTTAAGGGTACAACAGTAATTTGAATCATTAAAAATATGGTGGTATAGTTGGTTAGTGTATAACTGAAAAGTGGTACCATGAAAATGGTATTAGTGGCAATTTCCCATAAAAAATCAAAATAAATAGATGCTTCTGTATATGAACCCACTCAATCATACCAATCCTTGAAGGGGCTCTGTTTTCCTCAAACAATGGAACAAACGGTTCACACCGGAAAGAAAATAAATGTATATAAAAAGAATCTTTATGAACAACTAAAACAGTAAAACAATGCAAAGATAAAACATGAAATCTCTTTCACCTTTTAGAAAAAAAAATAGCCATCAAAAGAAGTCTACGCAAAAATTGACCTTCTTTAGCGGCTCTCTCTCCACTCTTCTTTTACTTTCTTTTTTCTTCGTGTGTTATCTCATCATCTTTATGATACAGGAGCAACCAGATTCAACTCAAGAGGCTTCAAAGCTGCCTGAACAAGTTCTTGAACAGTACGGTTACGGCGACAAACATCTGAGAGTTCCTCTGCGTGCCCTATCAGAGAATTCACATCAGCTCCATTAGTAACATCGGATAACCCTTGTAAGAACTTGGTAGCTTCAGTCTCTGTCACAGCTGTTCTAGGTATCAGGCTAACGCTTTGCTTAGCCCAACCCACTGCTTGTAAACCGTATGTTCTGGTCAGCGCTAGCAGCGTGTATGTTACCTAAACCAAAACCCACAACAAAACATAAGAAACTGTGTTTCAAATGCCATAAAACATATTGATTCCTGAAGTTACCGTATCTAGCCGAGAACTAGGAAGTGCCCCTGCTAATGATGAGATCAAGATTCTTGTGATTGTTGCTCCCCTGGGGATAATGACACTGTCCCTGATTCGTACAAACTGTTCTTCATTCACAGACTTCTCGAGGTCGAAAACGTCGGATAAAAATGTCAATATCGAGTGGCAGGCCTCTCTGGAGAACATTATAAACATCAATGTCAAAAACCTTCCAAGTGGAAAACAACTTGTGACGAGCAAAAAAACAGAGAGTAAAAACCTGTGCTGCACTGTCATTCCAATAACTGCGCAATCTACAATTGGTGAAAAGATAGGAGATGGAATAAACAAATGTGGACAGTAACGAAGACATCTTGACGCCAACAAAAAGCAATCATCAGCTATGTCTGGTCTTGCAGTTACTTCCTGTAAGAATGTAAAGAGAATCAGACACTACAAATGATATATAAGAACTTGATGAGAATATTTACTACTGAGTGAAGTCATTAAACCTTGATGCTTGTCATAAGACATGTCGTGTGTGCAAAGAGTGTTTCAATCAGATTCTTCAAGTAGTCAGCACAAGATGGGTCTGAACCAAAAATCTGCAAATCACACAAAGATTTAGATTCTCTAAAAGCTTTTCTCTAAGCATTCCATTGATTGATATAACACAAATTACCTTTATAACTTCACTGGAGAGATAAAGAAAGCATGGCTGATGATGTTGCTGGTAATGGAATTGAATCTTTGCCAGCATTTCGCCAATTGTGTTAATAATGTATCTTCCAGAAGTACGTACCTACAAACACAATTGTATCCTCTATCAAAATTCTCATCCAAAAAAGTACTTCTAGATCTTCCCTTACTTGCATGGACATGGAATGTTCAGCAAACAGAGGAACAAGAAGAGACAGGTCAATTAAAAAAAAAATTAAAACGATGGTGTGAAGCTCACAGCATATTTGCATGCTCTGCATAGAGATTCCATTGTCCTCATGTCCCAAGGACGACTGCAGTTAAACCATTCTTAAGTAAGAGACTACATTTAAAAAAGGCATTTTGAAGAACATGTATTAGTCATCCAGTGTGTCTAGAAACACTCACGCATCAAAAATTACTCTGAAGATAGCCCAATGCTTATTTATCTCAGCAGCAACAGCTTCAGGGTGGTTCACATACCTAGGGTAGTAGCATCTTTTAGCAAGACTAAACAAAACATACGGAGTTACATTTGCATTACTGAGATATTATACAAACCTGAATAGGAAGGCAAACCGGTCAATATGAACAGTTAACTCCCGCGCATGCTTCTTGTCCAAATCTTCTTTTGCCGCTTCCTGATTCACAGATGCAAGGTTCAAATCACTACAAGCCTATTAATCTATCAAACAAACACGCAGAAAGTCAAGAAGGCGAACCTCTAGAGGAGAAGCGACTGAAAAGCATAATTTCTCAAGTGCACTCCTGGCCTGATCTAAAGGAAGTTCTGTAACAACCATTCTGCATAAACAAAATCTTAGAGATGTTAACAACACACAAATGAGGAGATATATTCCATCATTTTAGTTGACTCCATACCCTAAAGCTTCGACGAGATTGAGTGAATCCTCTGCAGATACTTTATAACCACCCCCGCCATTAATTGCCATGCAATAGATTGTAAATAAATCTTCAAAATAACCGCAAAGATTTTTTCGGCAATCTGCAGTAAGAGGTTATATGAACCAACTAAGAGAACGCATATAATATATGCATATCAGTTTCAACACAACCACCTTCCTATGTTTCTCTCTGGGGAGGAGAAGAGGCATGAATAAATTGACTAACAAACAATCCGAATTTAAAAAACATTAGCTGTTAGATAGTGTTATCACTTGTATAGTTACTATGAGTATGGGTTTCACACCATAAGCATAAAAAGTAAGCAGTTGACATCAAACGAGACTAGAAAACACAACTCAGTTCAAGGAAAGTATACAACAAAATTTCTAAATACTTGCCAGTATTGCAATGTGCCCTATATATGCTAGCAATTCAGCAGAGTCGAAGTCAGATCCATTAGCGTAGGTTCCAGTCAGACCCTTTCAACTAGCTGCCATCTTTGAAGCAAGTCAGTAGGCACAATGCAATTGAATTTTTATACATGTCAGAACTTCACAGTTTCTATACTACCAACCAGAATTTAGTTTGCAAGTACGAAATTTCATGAATCTTTGTAGTATAACCATAAGATAGCTGGTGTAATTATCAATGCTAAAACCAAAATTTATTTTTCAGGTCAGGAAACAACAAAGAGATTAGACAGCCGGTTCTGTAGTATATGTAATTATAATCTTAATGTTATGCTTAGAAGGAAATTGAAAAAGAAGAATTGTCAAGTCTCCAAGAGGGAATACAATACCGTCACAAATATGTCTAAAAGCCAAAGCTGCAGCTGCTGCACAGTCTTCAGATGTTCCCATTCCACTCATTAGAATTCTAATGATCGACGGCAATATTGAAACACTAGCTGGCGCAGCATTAAGCCATTTTGAATAAGCCCCAACAAGTAAGCATGCTGAAATCAAATAAGGAAAGAGATATCTCATCATCAAAGAAAAGGCTTAAAATAAATTTGCTATTCAACTAGAAAAACTTATGCATATCTCGGAAAGTTTCTTCACAGTATAAGCTAGTAATTTCTACCACGCAGCTTTTCACCTTCTACATTTTTTATCTGATGAAAATAAACTACTCACCTGTCTGAAGCAATTGCGCTTGCTGAGGAAGATTTTGAAGCAAGGCCATCACCTGATGTGGAATGTGTAAAGAATGAAATTTCAGTGAATGATACACTAATAGGGGCAGAGTAGAATAAACGTAAAGTTGTTTCATAACTTTAAACACATAAATCTAATGGGGACAAAGACCTACAAGCCTACTGTAGCATTAAAACTAAATTGGAAACCCACATTCCAGAGACAGTGACAAATGATTAAAAATTGGCAGCAGCAGCATCATATATGAACGTGCACATGGAGGAACTATCCCTAATACACACCTGGGGCATGACTTCAGCTTCAACAACTGAAACATAGTTGGATATTGCCCAAATACAGAACAAGATAGCTTCTGCTGGACGCCATTCTTGAAAATTATTTCCTGTCTGAGCATTGGCCTGAGTACATTTCACAAACGTCCTAAAACTTCAAACAATGTACATAACGCAAGTGTGTGGTGGTGATAATCCAAATCGTGTTAACGTCGTTCTAAGTACAATATTTGATTCAATATCTCCCAATACACATACTTTATTTTCTTATAGAACAAATATAGCAGGCTTGATAATAATATACAGTACAAACCTCAAGAAGCTTCATATAGAGAATCTTGAGAGTTGTATCACCTCCCAGGATCAATGCAGCGTCAATTAATACATCTGCAACAGCTGTCAATATAAAACATTCCATCAGAATAAAGCAACGGTTCAACTAAATAAAATGAAAAAGGAGGGAATTCAGGCAGTCATATTATCCAGCATGGAACATATCAAACAATGTAAAAAGAATAATTCAATCAATACAGACACTAAGAGGCACAACACCCTGCGCAAATGGAGTGACTATAAAAACAACAAAACCGTGGAAAGAAACAACTCTATCTGCTTCAGAAAACAAGTAGAAAGAATGGAAACAAGGGAGAGAAAAACTACAAGCCATATTTGGCTATGATTACCATATCTAGTTTGCTTGAATTCCTTAAGGTCCTCATACGAGAGGCCTTGATAATCTTCAGGATACTGAACTCTGAAGCCAACCTGTGAAGAAAACCAGTTTATATGTTTAAACCCACCATATTTTAGTAACCATAATTTTTAAAGAGCAACATCAGAAATCAATCGTCTCTCTGGGCCAGAGCACCTATTAAGGCTCCAAACACTCTTGAAAGAGTAAAACTTAAGAATGGCTAACAAAAAGGAACTTGAGGAGTGCACTCACCAAAGATACAAGGCTCTCATACGCTGGCCGGAAGATATGCAGTCTTCGGTTTCTCTCAGCTTCAATAGATGCTTCACTACCCAAGGAACTATAAGAATCCCTGATAGAGTAAAATCACACTCTCAGAATATAACATTAGAAGTCCCCCAGCAAACATAGACAAGAATGATGTTACCTCTTTGTCAACGCAAGTTGAAGACTGTGCCAAAAGTTGAACGTCATAGAGGCTATATCAAATTCTGGGTGCGAAGTAACTTCCAGCAGGGCATGGACAATAACCATTGATTCATCTGAACCTAGATGTCAGAAAGAGTACCATAACATATTAAACTACCAACTAAAGGATCTGGAGTACCAAAAGCGATTTAGATACATGAAAGGGAACACTTAAAGCAACATGGCAAAGTAGTAGAAATGAGGTTGTGTATACCTGTAGCGATCAATTCAACATATGAATCGCCCACGTCAGCGAATAATCGACCAATAGCTTTGACATCTTCTTCGTCCTGAAAGTGAAACAAATGTAGGCCATTCGCACCTTACTATTCATGGTATAGGATAACAGGAAATATGTGAAGCAACGAAGCCTAGTATCAAGCAGATTTATCCATCAGCTTGCCTATATTAATACAAAAGGTTAACAGGATCAATAACAATACCTTTAAAGAATCTCTTAGATGGGATTTAAGACTTAAAATCTGAGGCACAATAACTTGAATCAAGGGTGTTTGCGCAGAAATACCACCAGAGCTTGGTGCTGCCGTGTAATGTATCAGTTCAGATATGACTGCAAAGTTGAAAATGAAGTTTATCAATAAATATTCTAAGAGTACATTCAAATTATTTGTCCAGAAAATAGTTTTTTCAAGTATCCCAAAAAACTAAAAGGCAACGAGTATACCATTTACAGATGCCTCTGAGAGTGGATCAGAGTTCAAACTTGAGAGAGCTGCATGCACCAATGGATGACAGGCAAGCACTGCTCCAGGAATCCTGGAAAAAAATCAATCCCAAAGTTTACCAGCATATACTGATCGTTGCCAAGTTAAATATCTGTGAAAAAATAGGACGGCTAACTAGAAGCAACCAAAAAGTTATGGACCAGATAAACTTAGCTTTGTGTCTAAGAGAATCTCTAAGGACAAGAAAATGTTAACCAAATAGAAAGCAAACAGAAAGAGCATACCCATGCCTAAGACGGAGCCAAGAAGCAAATGCCTCAAGAACCTGAATTCCAAAATCACAAAAAAATAAAATAATTGACATTAAGTGACCCCCCTTGCAACACTAGAAAACACTAGCTGATCCAACACACACACACAGGCACACAAAAAAAAATCAATTCTATTCTAAATTCGGACGTACGAGACAGTTTTTAGGAATCTAATGATATTGTCATATTGACGACTCTATATATATATATATATAAAAAAAGATAAGCGCTGACCTGTTCCTTAAGTTCGGAAATATTCAAACATGCTGTTAATATACTAAGTGCAGCTTCCATCTGAGAAGTAAGCTCATTCTCAAATTGACGCCGTCGGTCCGGACGAGCAGCTATTTTGTAGTTAAACGTTTCCTGGTCATAGCAAGAAGAGGACATCATATAACCATGTAAACTGAAGTTAATATTACAATTAAAAGAGAGATGAATAATCAAACAAAGGGATGTAGAATACTCTACCTCGGGTAGAACTGTCAAGAGTTCCAAGAAACCAGGCACATATTCAGGATGCATATTCATCTCATCCCTAAGCCAGCTAACTATACCACTATCTCCCCAATCTGCCGCAGGAACGTGCACCGCCAAGGCAGCAACAGCAATACTAATCTACAATACAAAATAAGATAATTCAGCTCAAGAGTTTTAACGCAAGACAACAAC